>NW_028301541.1:7500-260000 GCF_042242905.1 Orbicella faveolata
TGTCGACAGTTTTTATCGGCTAATCCCCTGTAGACCCCACTTCTAGACAGTGATTGGAAAACAATAAAAAATAGAATAAAATAATGTAAACTTGCACACCTTCGGAGACGGTATGGACGCAAAATCATCGCCGCCCCCAATTTCAAAGGGAAGACCCTCTTTAAAATAAAGAAAATCAAATACTGTTTTATTTGCAATTGGAGGAAAACGTACGAACAGAGAGAATTTCTGCGATTCCCAATAGAATTTACAAACGGTTAATCTTCATATTTATGGCTGAATAACATTAACAAAGATCAAAATGGACACCAGTTAAATGAAATAATTAGCTGACTCCCTTTCTATCCCTTTTAATACATTTGTATTGAAATGCAGACATGCTTGTTTGTAAAAATAAAGCATGACCTAGAATATTTTGCGTATATATGATTTATAAAACGTAAATTTGAACTGGAACAAATTCAGCAAAAAAATTCAAAGATAATCAAATAACTCGAAAAACTATGCAGTATATAGAGATCAATTTCATTTCCTTTCATTTCGTGATATGTATTGACAGCGGGAACAAAGCGAATGCCTATAACGTAAAAACGTAAATCCAACGAAATGTGAAGATTAAAATTCAGTTTTTCTACGTTCTAGTGTTTATACCTTGGAAACTGGCTTGAAAACGTCTCTATGTATTAACCACGAACTCGACAAAATGACCGCGAACTCGTGGTTATTATTCAGTACCTGCAGGAGGAAGTAATTCAATCACGTGTCAACACTACGCCAGTATTAAAGGATTGTAATCAAGAGCCGTTCTATTGCGATCTTTCCTTGATTTCTTTCTGATGAAATCTAGATGGGCTGAGAGAATCGACTTAAAAGCTGACACAAAGAAAGCATTTAAGCGAGGGTCTTCGTTTTGTAGTTCCACCCGGTCTTATCTACAAAACGAAGACCCCATTGATTTCGCGTCAGTTGTTGTCTGAAGAAAAGCGTTGACCCGGTTTGACTCTCTGTGGTTTGATAGGCCTACGAAAAAACAAGTCTTCGTTTTTGGGTCTTAGGTCTTAGGTCTTCGTTTTGTAGACACCCTCTGTCACGCAGTGGAAACAAACAGGCCTCGGCTAAAAATCAGAGGAATGAAGCCCTTCCCAGCGTCCTTTCCGTTACTCGATTTGACAACATGGCTCCTCTTTCGAAAGACACGCGAGTAGTTCCAGTTATTCTGACTTCGCATTTCACGAAAATGTGGCCATTATTTCAGGTAAGTAACCTTGATATCACACCTTCGTCTATTCATTGTTCATCGGCAGAGTGCTAGGTGCAAGTCAAGTACGCAATATCTCTATTTTATGACATTTGAAAATCTGCGTTACAAGCCTTCTGCAAAGACGGCTTAGACAAGCTAAATAAATTCATTCGTAGTTACAATTATGCTCGAGTAATTCCTATCTACGATAACTATCACAGTTCTAAAAACGTTGGTACAAAACTTTTCACCAAAGTGACACTAAGTGACCCACGATTTGCAATCTTATCGAAGTTTCCAAAATGAGACAAATCGAGAATTTCACAATTCACCTGTTGTCACATGCTTTAACACAATGGCAATCATGCGAGATATCAAAAGGAAAGGACTTCTCCTTTGCGTCACTTTTTATCAAAACAATTAAACAAAACATTCTCTAGGCTGCATACAACTCAAAATGAGTGACGAACTATTTCCTTTATTCTATTTCCACTGCTAAAATACCTTGTTTCTATAGTCATGGCATTTCATAACATCTAAACCATAAACAATTTACAACACTCATACCACGTATTATCTCTTTCCTAGTTTTTTTCATCTGAGGGTTTCACTTCAGTTATGTACTTAGTACTGTGATTTCCTCTCTCTAGACTGTAGAAAAATTTACAATTGCGTTCACCCTGTTAGCAGTAGCAAACTTTGCTTCACAAAATAGCCTCCTTAGTTTTGAGCGACAATAACTGATTCTATTGAAAATTTACATCGTCAAATGTACACGCATTTTCTCCTTATAGATCGACATAGATTTTTCATTGAACATTACACAGTTCCTGTTGCAACATTTCTCCGAGACTACAAATAAAGTTTCCCCAATAAAGATTATTATCATTAATTATTATTAATAGCTTACACCACTTCTCACTTTTCTCTCAGGCTTCTAGTGTCATAATTCCGCCTCTTGCGTTCCTTGTACACTCAATACCTCTAACCTCCACAGACAGATTCAACTCGATAACTGTTCCTTTGCTATGTCTTAAACCACAACAGAAAAACATTTTGCCTCCCAACTCCGTCTACCAGACTTTTCCAACTTCACAGGAGCAACAAGTTTCTTGCAAAATATAACTTGAAATCTATTCATATGAAGCTATCTAAAAACTTGTCTTCCTTTTTGCACATTTTTGAGACACCTTGTGTTTATTGTGAACAAACAAAAAGAGTGTAACCTAATGACAATAAGACAAATTCTCTTACCTCAGTAAACTTTTTAGCATGAAATCAGACAGCATAACGATACAAGATGTTGTGAGCAACTCAAACAAGCTGAAAGCATTCAACAAAAACAAAACCATGCACTTATCAACACACACTCACAATATAAAATTACACATAACATAGCCTCATTGTCGAAAAACAAATCATTTCTTGGTGAGCACATTCTAAATTTGGCCGCTGAATTTGCCATTTAAAAAGATACAATTTACATGCCTCACTTAAACAAGCGCTGCAACTCAGTCGAGAGAAAAATTGAAGTCTAACAAACACAAAACCAGACAACGGGCATGCAACATTTGAATGTTTCTTTTACAATTATTTAATGGCTTCCTTTGAAGAGCTGACCGTCAATGCATAACTTCTCGTACTCCAGTTTCACTGTGCATCCATGTTTCCTAGCAGCTCTTACATGAGGTAAGAGCAATTTCCTGATGTCAACAATTTCTTTTGGGAAGTCCTTTTGAACTCCAATTTTGTTTCATCAAGGTTCAAAGCCTTGAAACAATATGGTGATCAGACTCACAGTCTACAGAAGCAAATTCTGATGCCCTTTAGCTGCGCTGAAACGAGTTGCACTCATAAAAGTTCGACAAATAAGACCCTGAACTAAACTTCTTTCTCAAAAGAAGAAAAATTATGGCAAAAAAATATAAAAGCTCAGAGTTCAAAACACGAAAAATACAAGTGCAAATCAAGCGACCAAGTGTGTAGTGCAAATTTTACGAGAGGACACAATTATCGAAAAGATAATACAGTAAACACCTGCATATAAGAACACATGGATTAAGAACATCAGGCTGAAATTTGGCAAATAAAGCACCACTTTTATAAGAACAATATCAGCCTGGAAAAAAAATAATGTTCTTACAAAATGGGAAGGGTGTCAAAATTACACAAATTACCATAAACACACCTGCTGACCAATGGTATTAGCTAAGTTTTGGGCACCTTTGTTCTCTTCAGAATATCTAATATCATGAATTACATTTTTTGCCTTTACAATACTATAAACTACTGTATTGATAGAGAAAAACATAAGATTATTTGAACATTAGGTTTTTAATTATTGTTCCATCAATTTATGTAATTGTCCAAAAACATGATTAAAATTTCTAGCAACATTTTTTATGCTGTACAGCACTGAATTAAAAAAAATTTAAGAACATTTAAGAACATCCTGAGGCCGATTTTTCACTAAGCATCCGATAAATAAGAACACAATCAGTCTGACCTCTGAAATTGTGTGTTCTTATATGCGGGTGTTTACTGTATACCCTCAATTTTTCCAACAAGGGATTCAAAAAGTGGCAATATTGTGTACCCGGCAGACACTTCAAGTTTGCTGCGGGACAAATCATGTCCAACCAGGGAAGACAATAACTAATCCGCCTCAACAGTGAGTGTCGATAGCATGAAAATTACCACCACCACAGTTTCATTTAACAACAAGACTTTCCCACTGAAAAGCAAATCAGATAATGACAACGTGTTCGTGCAGCAGGGCTTTGATGCGAAAGAAAACCAAGAATGCAAATGCAGGCATGACATTAACAGAGTGTCAAAAAAGATAAAGTCACTTGACGAACAACGAAAGATTCAAGATTTGAGGCAAATAGGTTCATACTTTTCGACTCTCATATCAAGTTTTCCACCGGCTTGCCTGATTAGAAAACATTTCTTGTCTCACACATTTTTCTGACATTCAACTTCATTACTATAATAGTTACTCCAGTGTTATAAACATCCATCATATGTTCTGTCCAGAGGAAGACTTTGTAATCTTGTTGAGATTGAGGAATCATTCTTAACAGTAATAACAATGATTATTACACAAAAATGTTTTGTGCTTAGGTGACTATATTATTTCCAATGCATGAAATTCTACCTTGCAGTGTATAAGAAGAGCATATATATTTTTTTTATCAAGGGTTCCAGATAATTTTTCAATCCAGGTTGTCATAAAAGGAATTCTCACAGGTCAATTCTGCAAGGGAACTTGATTTGACAGTCCTTGAAGCTTCTGTGCCAATATATTAACAAGAGATAGACTGTCTATTCTACTATTGCTCACGATTGCATTGCAGCATACTTTAAAAGCATTGATGAAATTTTCCTTCTTTCAGATTAAAAACACTTTGAGTTCTCACTCTCTCGAACACAGGAATCGAGAATACAAACATTGGCTTATGCATATTCTTCCTGGAACTGTATTTGGGCAACACGAGCCCCAGTCACTACAGATAGTGGTTTCAAATTACCTTCATCATGGATATTAATTTGCAACAGAAAGGCTAACTTGTTTCACAATTTTAATTCTGACAAGTGTCTCTTGCATGTTTCTCCCAGAAATTTTCTGTCTGGGCAAGCTACATAAAATTGGTCACTTTCCAGAAAGTAACGTCTACATTTTTCCACAACAGCAGAACTGTCACTTGCACAGCACTTTGCAGCTTCAACTTCAAATATAATACCTCTGTGAAAGTTCCTAAAATATTTAGCGGCTTCTGCTTTCTTATTTCACATGCAGTACCGAGTTTCTTGAAACTCCCTCTTCCTTTGCAGACCAGTTACAGCGGGTGCCTTTGATGATGTTATCTTTCCAATTCTCTCACTGAACCACTCAGAACTTCTTTATTTTGACACAATTGCATCGAGTCACGAATGGAAACACAACTCTTATCTACAGAAAAACTTTGTTTGTCTTGGACAGATTTAAGTTTTAATATTTCAGATACGACTTTGATGAAGCTAAGTAATCACATAGCTTGGTTACTCGTTCATTATCAAATGACGTCTCTCCGTTCGGTCTTCAATTGTAACCACAGCTCACATCCACTGGCGAGTTACGTTTTCTCCCTCCCCTTTTGTCTCGCTGCAGAAGATGCTTTTCAAACACAATTTCTTGAAGTGAAATTCTTTTCATGAGCTCTTTCTCTCGATCTTGCGATGCTCTTATAAACCACCTGTGTGCAGCTGATTGCCTTGGTAAGCTCAAAACCACATGACATAGCGGCTTCCACCAGTTTGAACGCAAAAGCAGCAACATGCTTGCAAAATCCTCGTTTCCCAGCAGCCTACCAGTGGTCTATTGCAGCCAGCCTTTTTCAAGATGTCTTATCGAAAATGATTGAACACGCATAAAGCCCCTCACCAGATCAAACACTTTTACCTTGTTTCGTAGCGGGCCGTGTGTAGCCTTCAATAACAAACATATGTTGTTGTGGTTGAGCAAAAGGTTCACTCGCATGGTTTTCCTAAACGTTTCAACCTTTTTTGTCTTCAAGAAAGCCTAAACTTCCTTTACATACTTTTCATCGGGAGTAAGCTCGAAATACTTCTCCAAAACCGAGTGGGAGATCGTCTCAATGCCTGCCAGCGAAGACGTCCAGCCGTTCTAAAGAATATCATAACCGAGTGTTTCTCTCCTCTTTTCCTCGCACAATTGCCAGTCTGGGTTATTAAGAAATTTATCATCCAAGGCCATTTTCAATATATAACTGGAATCTAGTAAGGCACAAAAAACCAACTTTGAGACAATGTATCTAATTAACAAACAATTAAAAGATCGACTCAGACATCTCGAAACAGCACTCGCGCGATCTACGACTTACTTGCGTCAAAACTCTTTAAAATTGAGTTGACTTAAATTTTGACATTCTAGACACTTTAACCATCTTATGGCTTCAGATTTGGTGAGCTTTCCGATTTCTTTTTTTAACTTGGCCTCTATAATTTCGTCTTCAGAGAGACGGACGTCTGACACAAAAGCCGCCATCTTGTCTGTTTACGTTTGTTAATTTCTTACATGAACCTACAATGCACTGCGTGATGCCATCTTTTTGCTTGCCGAGCGGATTGGCGCTTCGTTACTATTCAAAGACTGCAAAGAAACAATTTCCTAACCTCAATGTAAGCTTAATTTTCCATTGTTTTGTCACCTGTATGCACTGTTTGTGCCCAAGTTCCTGTGTTGTTTTTTATTAAGTTGAATCGGACTGAATGAGCTAACAACTGACCCTGAACTTAATTCACAGATCGTAGTCGATTCAGTGTCGGATATCAAGAAAACCAAGTTTCATCTTTTTTCACGGCTGTAGTTGAAAGGTAAGACTTCTGTTTGCACTTATTTTGCTTGCTATCATTTTGACGCCAAAAAATTTATGACTTCCTCTTGACGAGAGCAACCTGTTTTCGTGTGAACATAAAGCCGATGCACAACATTACACTTTTGTGACCTTTCCCAGTGTGCACAAAAATTCTGTAGCCAGGGCATCAAAACAATTGCCTGCAGCGAACAGCACAAGAGCAACATTCCTTCCATGACACAACAGCTTTTTACAAACTACTAATTTATAAGAAATTCAAGACTATGGATTGTCATTGTCACAAAATCACTTGCACGTAAGAAACTTAAGGTAATTCCATCAAAGTATAACTCACAGAAGATTCACTTTCAAACTTTACCTGTCGGTTGCTTATTTCAAGAGAACTTATAGTTTCAAACAAAAAAGTTGGGTCTTGGTGTTCGCTAACGAGGACATTCAATGAATCCCACAATTCCTTAAATTATCTGCTCTCAGAAACATTTATATTTGAACCATTCACTTTGCGCTTTGTGAGAGCAGAACAAAAAGTAGAAATTTAAGTGAGAAAAACATCAATGGATGTACTGCATCAATGTTGAGGAACAATTTCATGTTCCTTTCATGATAAAGATGCCCATATTTAGCCCAAAGGCATTCAATATCTTTCAGGCACACAGTGTTCCAGAGAGCACATATTAACTTTTCCGAAAACCTTAGCCATGCTCTCATTTTCAGTGATAGTATTTTACTCTGCAATAGAAAATAATCTACATCTTCATTGCATAGAAAGAACGTCATCACTGCATTTTAACTGAATAAAAAATCATTCGCTAAACAGTACTTGTTTCCAACAAAAAACGATGATTTGTCTATCGTAAGCCACGTGGTTTAGCAAAAGCCACCATTTTTTGTTATTTTAGCATAAAATAAAGGTTAAAGTTGGCAAGCAACCTTACTTTAGATGAGCCCACAATCATCTCTGTGGTCTTTGACAGCATATGCCTTTCCACATTTGGAAAGCGCTATTTAAGGGTAGCACGCCATGCAATTAATCAGTTTCTCCCTTCTGGGAGTCCTGCAAGTTGTTACTTGGCTTCAAGTTTATATATGCACGCACTCATGAGAGTGCAAAATGACACAAAAAAATCATGGGTAGTAGGGATGTGCAATGCAATTCTGAAGAATCGCCTTAACCTTATAGCAAAATAGAAGTTTATTTCTGAAATGCTCTCAGTGGATTTCTTGAGCAGATTGCTTGGCAATTTATGGGCAATTTTGGCCAGACAAAGTTTGTTTGATGCAAAAGTTATTTTTTATTTATTCTTTTTCACCACATAGAGAAAGAAACTATTATAGTAAATACAGCGGCAGTAGCCACAGCAAAAATGGAAAAATTTGTAACTGCTGGGTAAATAGGATCTTTTTGGAATAACCATGCCCGTGAGACAAACAAAGTTGAGGCAATTTGAGAATACAAATCCAATTTTTTTTAAAATCATTTCGTGTTTCAGACCAAAGATCAAAATACCCAAATACTCTCATGATGTTTCAAAAAATAACAATAGTTTTTTTTTTTTTTTTTTTTTTTTTAAATTGCTTATCTATGTATGTTGTGACTGCTGGGTATCTAGCTTCTTGAACAACCATGTGTGCGAGTCAAAAATTTCACGGTATTCAATTAGCATTTCTAAATGAGTATGACTACTCTCACAGGCTTTCAATTGTAATTTTTGGAGATATTATTCCATATGAGTTGACTAGGCAGTGAGAGCAAAATTAATGTTTCCCATTACGAATGGATCAGACCTTAATTTTTCTTGTGTTGTGGTAGGGATGCATCGCTTTCAAACAATACCACAAGAATGAATGTAGCAATGTTATTTGCCTTTGGTGTTGCACAAAGTGCTTACATGGTTTCAACAAGTAGACTAATCGAAGTGCTGTGTATAAATATAGTTAACATATTGTATGCTGCTTAGCTATTCAGGGACGTTTTAAGGCTATTGGGGTAACACATGTTATAAGCCTTACGATTATCTCTTTTTTTTGATCAGTACTTTGCTATTTAAATTTATCAGTGCTTCTGAATTTGTCTCTGGCAATTTCTCTTTCCTGGGGTATTTCTTGAAATATCTTTGGATTAAAATTGGCCTTCAACTGGAATGCATCAACATCTACATGAGTTAAGTCGGTTAAAAAAGTCTTTAGACATGACATCCAGTAGTTGATTTTACCAGGAAACATTTTTGTGCATGCTGTATGCATGGATACCAGCATCCTCTATGCCATCACCTGTATAACGTAACACTAAAAACTTCAGGAGCCAATAGGATCAGTAGAATTGCAGTCAATTTATAATCAATTACCTTTCAATCAAGTTTGAGTGTTTCTTGGTAGACTGTTCTGGTTTCTGGATCGTTCACTCCAGGGTGCAGCCATGCAATGAAGTTGACATGTTGTACATTTTATACTTAAAAGATAACGCTGCATTAGCTTAAACGCAGTTGATGCTTATTCCAGCAGTATTCATTCACTCAATTTTCTAACTAATTATTACAGATAATGTCTCTGGCAATTTCTCTTTCCTGGGGTCTTTCTTGCAATATCCAACACCGATGTACTCTGAAAACCATATGTGGCATAGGTTCCCCATTAAAATGTCTTCATTATTATTGTTATCTTGTCTGTCACTCATCGGTTTGAGATATTACAATTGAACAGTAATGTCCAGATTTTGTTCTGGTGTTGATATCATGTGCCCACTCACAGACTGCTACATCCATGCACCAATTAGCTTCATCATCTAATTTCACACAAACTCAACACACTTGCAACCATGACTTCCATTAAAACTGATAAGACAACAATATATCTATTGTTTTCCTTTCATTCCCAAAATGGCTTGGTCTTATTTTCATTTTCACATTTTTTTGTCTAATCATGTTATCAATTATCTGTTCAGTTACAGGAAATGCAACCTTTAGCATGAACCAAACATTGCTTACAATGTTTGGGTTCACTCAACCCCAAACAGCACTAACCATCATTTGAAGATGTCCAAAACAACACAAAGGGGTTCACATCAAGAACTGTGGTACTTCCCAGACCCTGTCTTTTGCAAGAAGCAAGACACATGCCGAACTGTTGCTGAAAAGTCCACAGTGAGGACATTCCAAAATGAACTTGGTAAAATGTTTTATGTACGTAATAGATGTGCAACAGCAGCAAATAAATGCAGACATGATGATAGATGCAAATGCAGCCATAACACTACTGGAAAAAAGAGCTCAAAAAATTTTAAGGCTTGAACGGGATTCCAACACACATCCTTTGCGATACGGGTACAATGCTTTCCCAACTGAGCTATCAACGTTGTGTGTGGGTTGGCCCTTTATGTTCAGTAGACTTAATACTTGGGCTCAAGTATGTCAATTCCATAGTCAGGTCTCAACTTTCAGGAAAAAACCTTGGGGTGAGCTGGCCCCTAAGTTTTCAGAGTTAGTTGCCAGCAAAAGTATATCATTCAGTGAAAAGCATGGAAAGTTAGTCGCCAGGGAAAAAAATGTGGTCACATCGGCAACCACACCAGTCGCAATGTCGAGCTCTCATAGCAATAGATGTCCAACAGTAGCAATGACTCTTTCCCAAACTTTCATCACAAATCACAGCATTTACATGAAAAGTGAAACCTTATGCATTCTCATTCCCATTTTCCTCGCACTACGCTACAAATGCTTGGGACCATTAACCCCCATTTGGCGACCAAATACAACGACGAAGAGGACAATGAACGGCTTGCATTTTTAGACCCAGGCTTTCCCATGGAAGCCTGAGTAATTAACCAATCAGGAATGTGTATTTTCTTGCAAGTCAATTTGGAAGCAATCATAGCTCAAGAGATGAAGAGGATTTCTTTGCATGTTTTCTTGCCTGTTTTCTTTTAAGGTAGGGTGGAAACATTTGCAATTATTCAAGTTTATTCAACTTACTGTTGTTTACCACCCTGTTAAGTGCCATGGTATACTTAGCTTTGTTTATGTAAACTGGAATGCTCCTGGAAAGCTGGTATTTTTTTTCTCAACTTTTTTTTTTAATTCAAAAATTTGGTAAAAATTTTATTAATTAAATGCGTATGTTCTTTTTTCCCAAAGGCTGGAAATTGTATTTGTCACTGTTTACATCTCAAAATTTTCCAGGTTGGCATGCCTTTTAACCATGTCCTGTATTTGCTGCCCATTTATTTTACCTCCCTCTCTTTAAAATGTTAGATTGGCCACAGCAGCCTTGTGGATACTGCAGCTCTTCACAGGAAAATCAAAAACATGTGAAACAAGTAAGTCAATTGTGAAAATTATTATCAACACACTGCATATTTTCAATAACAGTTTAAAACGTGTATTAAGAGCACAGTTATATAATTAATGGAGCATGACATTCTAGGTCCCCACTGGGCTGTCACTGTTATATTATATGTGCATTAGTTAAATGTGATGAAACTGATAGTTGTCTTTCTTGTCTCGAAAGAACATTACTTAGGCTTTCATTAATACATGTTGCAACACTGTTTAGTGAACAATATTATTATATACCACATTTTGTACAGGTAATCTTTTAAGTATCTCCATTCATGTCTTGTTCAAAGCTATCAAAGCTGCACAATATATGACTCTATACTTGCTATGCAACATAATTCACAGTTGGCGTACACCCAGACAGCTCTCTGGCTATAAAGAATTCAAGCTTTAATTTTAGCATCATTTGTTAGCTTTGTCACTATTGTAAGTAGTTGTGGGTTTCTGGTGGTGTCTTTCAAATCGTGGTTTCCTGGCAGTGTTGACCAGTAGTGCTGGGGATATAGGTGGTAGGCTTGAGCAAGTGACAACTGTCCACACTCTGGTACAATGCTGACCAGAGGTTTCGGCTCATAGTGTAGTTTAGAGTTAGACTTTGCCTTTTTGCTGACTTGTCTGACGCAGCATCCGTTTTACTGCTAGGGAGATAAATTGGCCTTTGGTCACGCAATGGAAGTTATCTGTCATGCTGATCATGGAGTGGTGGTCCCCCCTCCCCCTCCCCCCCTTATGCCATTTATTGTTCTGTTTTGTTGTTTTTTTTTGCATTCGCCTATTACAAGCGTTTGAACATAACTTTCTTGGAACTGCAACATTAACAACACTTACATGTCTAAAGCTTAATGACACCTTGAAAATAAAAATTTCCTACTACCTAATCTGGCTATCTTGAAACATTACTAATTTTTTGAAACAAATCTTTCAGGCTGTAATTTTCCATTTAAGGCAGCAATTTTTGTTGTACAAGGTTTGTCCTCAATAAGCAATGTTTCCATTTTTTCATCACAAAAGAAACACACTATTCCCTACAGCAAAAGCCATCAATCAGTTAATTGTAACTTTCCTTATATACTTATCTAATACGGCACAGTAAGGAAGTAATTAAAAGTAGGATATACGTCCAACTTTCAACATGTCTTAAAAATCTGAATAATTATTATAGAACAATTTCAATTGAACAATAATGTCCAGGTTTTTGTTCTGGTGTTGATATCATGTGCCCACTCACAGACTACTACACCCGTGCACCAATTAGCTTCGTCATCTCATTTCACACAAAACATGACTTTCATTAAAACTGATAAGACAACAATATATCTATTGTTTTTCCTTTCATTCCCAAAATGGCTTGATCTTATTTTCATTTTCACAATTTTTTGTCTAACCATATTATCAATTATCTGTTCAGTTACAGGAAATGCCAACTTTAGGATGAACCAAACATCGCTTCCAAATAGCACTAACCATCATTGAAGATGTCCAAACAAAACACAAAGGGGTTCACGTCAAGAATTTTGTGGTACTTCCAAGAACCTGTCTTTTGCAAGATGTGAGACACGTGCCTAACTGTTGCTGAAAAGTCCACAGTGAGAACATTCCAAAATGAACGTGTAAAATGTTTCATACTATGTAATAGATGTCCAACAGTGGCCATTAAATGTAGACATGATGATAGATGCAAATGCAGCCATATCACTACTGGAAGAAAGAGCTGAAAAAATTTTCAGGCTTTGAACAGGATTTGAACCCACGACCTTTGCAATACAGGTGCAATGCTCTCCCAACTGAGCTATCAAAGCCACATGAGAGCGGTCATGTGTGGGTTGCCGTTTTATGTTCAGTGGAAGTAATACTCAGCTCAAGTATGTAACTTCCATAGAAATAGATGTCCAACAGTAGCAACTAAATGTAGAGATGATAATAGATGTGAATGTAGCCATAACACTACTGGAAAAAAGACCTGAAAAAATTGTCAGGCTTTCAATGGGATTTAAACCCACGACGGTTGCAATACCGGTGCAATGCTCTCCCAACACAGCTTTCAAAACCACATGAGAGTGGTCATGTGTGGGTTAGCCCTTTATGTTTACTGGACGTAAAACTCGGCTCAAGTATGTAAATTCCATAGTAATAGATGTCCAACAGTAGCAATTAAATCTAGACATGATGATAGATACAAATTCAGCCATAACACTCCCGGAAAAAAGACCTGAAAACATTTGTCGTAGGTTTGAAGCCTGTTCAAAGCCTGAACATTTTTTACACTGTGATGATACGTATCGTTGTTGATAAGAGTACAGACCATGGTGAACCACATTCAATTTGTTAAATTCAAGGTCAATAGCCTCCTTGTAACTTATATTGCATCATTTACCTAGGCATAGTTCAATGTTACTCTGCAATTGTTGTTCTCAACAGAGATCATAGTATGCACAATTGATTTCCTGGTGGATATTAAAAACTGGTGTTATAACCAGGAGCTGTGGAATTGGAATGAAAGGAGACAGTCCATCTTTATGTGCTGTCTCTACAATGTTGTAGCTTTGAGTATGCTTGTTGAATTTTCTGTTATTTCTAAATATCAATTATTTTCTTTTATGTTTTGGAAAACTTTTCTCCAAAATGTTCTAATTTTAGCGTATGATTGTTTAATTCTGCATTTCTTGTCTGCCAGTTTTAGGCTGTAATATAACGTCAATAATATATTTTGATTAAAGATTGCTTTTTGTGGTTTTGTTTCTGTAATTAATGTACAGCTATTTGTTTGCGGTCATCTGTTTTGTCTATTGCATGTCTCATGTTATGTGCCTATCTCATTTTGATACAATGACTGGTTCAAAATAATCACTTCTGTGGTTGTCCATAATTACTGACTGATTATTAATGTTTTCCGAAAGGACAGCCCAATTTGTCAAGACATTTAAGACCCAAGATAAACTTTAAATAATAGTAAACTCAGGTTTTTTTTTCAAATACTGTGAAAGTCTTAAAACTTTTTCTCATTGTTATGGTAACTATTCGGTCCAGAGTCTATCAACTTAGCATTAAACAGGGACAATGCCATGTGAAACAAGTCCACAGTCAGTATAGAAACTTTGGATTACAGTATTGTTTTAGTTTTCTTTGAAAAATGTTATTCTTAGGCTAAACTAGACCCAAAAATCAATTTTCAGCCCTGTAATACAGATAAAGTGGTGGGGTAGCATGTTTCAATAGCTGTCTTTTTTTAAATATTTGTCTCATACTAAGAATGAACTGTAGTGTAAATGGGCCTTGAGTATGAGCATAATAATCACTGTTTTACTGCTTCAAAATTTCTCAGTGAAATTATTGTTTGATGCCCTATTCTCTCCAAGGACAGACCAGGATATTCATTTTAAAGAGAAGTGACCATTTTAAAACTTTGGTGTGGTATGGCTGCCTAGTGTCAACTTTTAATATTTAAGAAATAGAAGACATGTACCGTGTTCTATCGAGTTATAGAAACACAAGTGGAAGTTTGGGAGAACAAGAAATGCTGTGGGAACATAAACCACAGGCTGCTAATTCTGTGTTTCCATCGAGGTATAGAAATACGATTTTTAACCAATCAGCGCACTTGTTTTCTTAGTACTGTTTTCTGAAACATTATGACATACTTTTAGTTATTGAAAGATGTATAATTAAGTGCATGTAGTGTGTTACTCTAGTGAGCAATCATTCCTTGTGACTAACCATTATGCCCTCATCATTTAGGTAAATGTCTTCTGCACATAATATATCAAGGACCACCCTTTTGGGATATGCATATCCTAGTTGGAGTGCTTTTTAGGTTTGGTCATCAAATTGAGCAATATCTTTCTCACATTTGTGAACTAACTAGCTATTATAGTGGAATTTTGTAACTATGCAAAAACAATATTAATTGTCTCGGAAAAATTAAAATGATTTGTAACCATTGGATGTAAGGCCTGTGTGTTCAAAAATATAAGAACCTGTTCAGCCTGACCGCCAAAATTCTAGGTTCTTATATACAGGTTTTTACTGTATTCCAAATTACACAAGAGCCATTTTCACCCCATTGACCAGAAATGAAAGAGTGCACAATTACTGCACTATAATCACAGGCAATGATACATATATTACATATGCTGACGCAGTGCACAAAAAGTCAAATATATTCTGATTAAATAAACTCTGTCTCTTCAGTTCACTGTAAAATAATAAAGTAGAATTTTCAAGCCACAAGCAAAAATGTAAACAGTAACATGCAATTTCTACCAGACCGTGCCTTTGTGACAAAATCGCCTCCAGCTGTGGAGAGTAGCACATAAGATAAGCTACTTTTATTTAAGTTATTTTCTACACGTAGCATAAGTCCAATTTTCGAAGCATTCTCATACATGGTCTTATATACGGCTAAAATTGTAACGCAATCGCTAACAGTCTATTGTCACGTATTATAAATCGTATTCAACGTGTGGGCCACCTGTGATAAGCTCTGTTACCTGGGTTCCTACTTACTTTTCTCATTCCTTTTTTCCCAGCCTTCCTTTATTCACCAATTATGTGTTCATGTCATTTCACCATGTCCATCCATGTTTATTTACACCCGGTATTTACGGTAATCCATAACTGGGCGCATAAATTATGCGTAACGCAACGTTTCAATTCAGTTCTCTTAAATTTTCCTGCCCGTTTCTCGTCTAAAAATTTTTGTCACCGTTTGAATCATTCGAACATTAATACGTATAGATCAGTTTTTGGATTTTCAATAACTTCTTTTTCGGCGGTGGCATACAGTCAAACCTTCAGGAACTGTGCTATTTATAAAATTAGGCTCTCTAAAGAAAGACGTTCGTGCGAAAACCTATTCAATTCTGCGGACATATATTCTGTACTCTTGACAGCAATGCAAAGAGCAAATGGGAAACAACGCTAATAAAAATTTTAATTAATCACTCGGTGAAGAAATTGATTTACCATCATCATTCCTCATCGTGCCCGGCTGATTCACCATCACCTTGAATGGCCGTCGTACCCTTCGAGGACTAGGCGCGATTTCTTCCCGCCCGTTTCCCGCAAATTCCTCCACCTGGGACGCTTTTCCCAGGATCCTTTAAATGTGTTGTACCTAAATCATGGCAGCCATCTTTAATAGCGCAAAGTTTTCCTGCCACAGATAACTAATTCAACCTGTTTTTGCCATTGCACTGGTTTTTGATTGGATTGCACGCTCAAGCCAGGGTAAGTTATTTTAATCAGGAGCTTGGCTTAATCTAAATATTACTGTTCTACTATGTAGAAACCATCTTGCAAAATTAGCTTATGGCAATGCATTTGTATTGCCCACCACAGCTATATTGTACCTACACATGAATGCCACTGACATCATCATCATGTGCTTTTCCTCACAAAAATTTAACTTCCCTGACCAAATAAATACATAGGTAAAAAATGTCAGATAGTAGGCGCCTCTTAGCTTTACCTCACAGCCGTCCTTCTACCCATTCATTAAGGCTATCAGTCCGACTTCAGTTTTCAACAAACTTGAGATCAGAGAGACCCAACGTGTTGTTGTTCGTTTTATTTTTTTCACCAGCCTTAACTGGTATTTAATCAGTTGTGTTTAAGTTATCTCAGTTTCCATGACTCTTCTTCAAAATGCCACTTTTCCCCAAGTTATCAAAATAAAATCCTCTGCCCCCAAAGAACTATTTTCCTGACCGTTTCCTGACATGCAGCAACCCTTTTACATGGGCAAGGGGTAAAAAGCAAAGCGATTGAATGATTCACCATCCCAAATTAGTGTTTCCCGTTACAAATGGATCAAACCTTAGTTTTTCTTGTGTTCTGGTAGGGATGCATCAATTTCAAACAATGCCACAAGAATGAATGTAGCAATGTTATTTGCCTTCGGTGTTGCACAAAGTGCTTACATGGTTTCAACAAATAGACTAATCAAAATGCTGTGTATAAAATTAATATAGTTAACATATCGTATGCTGCTTAGCTATTCAGGAACGTTTTAAGGCTGTTGGGGTAACACATGTTATAACCCTTAGGATTATCTTTTTTTTTTATCAGTACTTTGCTCTTTAAATTTATCAGTGTCTCTGAATTTGTCTCTTTCCTGGGGTCTTTCTTGTAATATCTTTTGATTAAAATTGGCCTTCAACTGGAATGCATCAACATCTACATGAGTTAAGTCGGTTAAAAAAAATCTTTAGATGTGACATCCAGTAGTTGATTTTACCGGGAAACATTTTTGTGCATGCCGTATGCATGGATACCAGCATCCTCTATGCCATCACTTGTATAATGTAACACTAGAAACTTCAGGAGCCAATAGGATCAGTAGAATTGCAGTAAATTTATAATCAATTACCTTTCAATGTAGTTTGAGTGTTTCTTGGTAGACTGTTCTGGTTTCTGGATCGTTCACTCCAGGGTGCAGCAATGCAATGAAGTTGACATGTTGTACAATTTTATACCTAAAAGATAATGTTGTATTAGCTTAAACGCAGTTGATGCTTATTCCGGCAGTATTCATCCAGTCAATTTTCTCAGTTATTATTATAGAACAATTTATATTGAACGATAATGTCCAGATTTTGTTCTGGTGTTGATATCATGTGCCCACTCACAGACTACTACACCCATACACCAATTAGCTTTGTCATCTCATTTCACACAAAACATGACTTTCATTAAAACTGATAAGACAACAATATATCTATTGTTTTCCTATCATTCCCAAAATGGCTTGGTCTTATTTTCATTTTCACAATTTTTTGTCTAATCATATTATCAATTATCTGTTCAGTTACAGGAAATGCAACCTTTAGCATGAACCAAACATTGCTTACAATGTTTGGGTTCACTCAACCCCAAACAGCGCTAACCATCATTTGAAGATGTCCAAAACAACACAAAGAGGTTCACATCAAGAACTGTGGTACTTCCCAGAACCTGTCTTTTGCAAGAAGCAAGACACATGCCTAACTGTTGCTGAAAAGTCCACAGTGGGGACATTCCAAAACTAACTTGGTAAAATGTTTTATATATGTAATAGATGTGTAACAGTAGCAATTAAATGCAGACATGATGATAGATGCAAATGCAGCCATAACACTACTGGAAAAAAGAGCTGAAAAAATTTTCAGGCTTGAACGGGATTCAAACACACGTCCTTTGCAATATGGGTGCAATGCTTTCCCAACTGAGCTATCAAAGTCTCATGAGAGCAGTTGTGTGTGGGTTGGCCCTTTATGTTCAGTGGACTTAATACTCGGGCTCAAGTATGTCAATTCCATAGTCAGGGCTCGAGTTTCAGGAAAAAACGTTGGGGTCAGCTGGCCCCTAAGTTTTCAGAGTTAGTTGCCAGCAAAAGTATATAATTCAGTGAAAAGCATGGAAAGTTAGTCACCAGTGAAAAAAATTTTGGTCACATTGGCAACTCCAGCAGTCGTAACGTGGAGCTCTGATAGTAATAGGTGTCCAACAATAGCAATTAAGTAGACATGATGATAGATGCAAATGCAGCCATAACAGTACTGGAAAAAGACCCGAGGAAATTTTTGAGCTTGGACAAACTATAACATCTCAATGTTTTGACATTTTGTCCACAATGAAAATAATATTTTTTTCAGAAATGCCAACAGACTAAATAATGGTTTGGTTTTGTAGTGGACGAATTTTCCCGGCCATACTACAAAAGTCTTGACTCACAGGCAAGGTTGTTCAAAATACTAGCTACCTTGTGGTCAAAAATTCATAGATAATCAATTTCCACAAAGATGATTATCATTATTATTTGAAACCTCCCAAGAGTATTTGAGTATTTTAATCTTTGGTCATAGGCACCATGCGATCATGTTATTGAATGATTTGAGTTTGCAAGTTTTCCGATGAACTTTGTGTGACTCACAGGGAGGGTTCTTCAAAAAAACTATATATACTCAGCAGTCAGAAATTCTTTCAGCTTTTCCACCGAAATGTTCACTCGAACCTGCTGAGAATGCTTGATCTCTCTGTAGAAATACCAATGGATTTCCGAACTGTAATTGACCACATGACGAAAGTCCGCTACAGGTTGCGTGACATTGTTGATACCAACACCTACTGAATTATGGCAGATCTATTATTCTACCGTATTCTGAGAATTAAATGAATTATTCCATGGAATTTCAGACTACCAGGTCTCCAGCTTTTTGTGCACACTTCCCGGCTGCCGGGTAAAAACAAATAAAAGAATCAGGATTCTTTTTAAGACAAAGAGTTACCCTTAGATAGTTAATATTCAAGTTGCTTGTTTGAGTATCATCTTTAACTAATTGCATGTTATTTGCCTCATCTTCCAAGTTCTGCTTACGACGATTCTTTGATTTTTCAACATCTGAGTTGTTCGTCTCAGCATCATGATTTGTTTTCTGTCTGTGTTTTTGTAGTTTGAACTCTTAAATGGCTCCTCTGTTATCTTGTGAGAATGAGTATGTACTTTGTTTATCTGGGAGACTGTCAAGCAATTTAAGTCCTGGGCCAACCCATTGCGAAAACAATTGACATCTTCATCGGGTCTTTCCCAAACTTTCATCACAAATCACACCATTCACAGGAAGATTGAGACCTTAGGCATTCTCATCCCCAGTTTCCTCGCGCTACGCTAGGAACACTTGGGACCATGAACCCCCATTTGGTGACCAAATACGACGACGACAACAACAAACGGCTTGCATTTTTTAGTTATTTTTTTTGTAAAAAAATACCCCTTAGTCGGTGCGTAGGGTATGTTATGGACGGGTCAATGGGTGAGTGAGTGAGAGATGTATGTGTGTCACACCAATCAGATTGGATCTACTATGAACAGCCAATCAAATTTCTTGTTGTAAAGGGAAATGGTACGTGAGAAACACAAGGTATGTATAAACATAAGGACTTTGGTAATTGAAAAATAAAGAGTGACGTGTATGTTGCCGGTTTGTGATTTTTAGTCCAGTTTGGAGGGGAGTGTGACAGTTACATACGTACATTGGGTTGTTTTAGAGTGCATAATTTTCAGTGCAATGGTGGCTAGTTATGAACGAGATGAGTTTTGAGTTTTGAAGCAGTTCATGAGTTAGTAGTAGGCAAATGGCACGAGATATTTTTATTTTTAATTACAAAGGGTAACTTGATACTTTTGTTTTTCACAAGGAGTTAATTCAATTAGAGGTCACAAATCGTCGGTTCTAGTTCTTAGGACATGTTTTAGAGGAGACGAGACTATTTAGATTTCAAGCAGTTCTAACGTTTACAATAGTAAGTGCAGGTAACGATTCCTTTGTTCTTATTGCATGCAAATATAACGAGATATTTTTATTTTTTAGTTACAATGGGTAATTTGACACTCTTGTTTTTCACAAGGTGGTAAATTCAATTAGAGCTGACAAATCGTCACCACTTGTTCCCACGAGATGTTTGCTACTTTTAGTTACAAATGGTAACTCGACACTTTTGTTTTTCATTTGGGAGTAAATTCAATTAGAGCTTACAAGTTATCGGCTATTGTTCCCAGGATATTAAACAAAAGAGAAGCTTTCATTTCTGGACGGTTTTTACGTCTCTGCAGTAGCAGTTTAATATTTTTATTTGATGGGCATTTTATGACATTCTTTTCAGTCCGATATTTTTTTAAGCTAAAAAGTGTGAAAACTGTTCAAATGTTCTTTGAAAACTGTGTGGCACCAAGTTAAAGTGCAATTTAATTAAATCAGACTTTCAACGTGCCAGGGTGGTTTTTTTTCTCTCTCTTTCAATTTTCGGCGAAGTAGTGGTGTGTAAAAAGGGTAAACTTACGACTCGTATAAAATGCGAAAAGTCCTCTTTCTTGAGTATTTTTTAGCAAAAATTCCTCTTGGGGGCTGGAAGGGCTCCCGAGGGGGTACTCCCAGAAAAATTGGTCGGGGGTGTGTGGCCCGCTTCCCAAAACCCTTACCGTATTTATGACCAAAATCTGCGATATTCCTTACCCTATTTATGACCTGACCAAAAATTCGAAACCCTATTTACGACCTGACCCTCAAATCAAAACCCTGTTTCAGACCTACGTTATAATTAGCTCCCTAGTTCAAACCAACGTTAAATTACCGTAAACATATAAATTTGTGAAGGGCTTTTGTTGATTTTCTTTTCGATAATGATGAAGAGGTGGCTTCTTCTTAAAGCATACCCATATCAAGGTTAGAGTGCAAAAACCATACCCTATTTATGACCAAAATGGCCAAAATCAGCTAAAATCAACACCCTGTTTATGACCAAAATGGCTGAAAAACCATACCCTTCGGGGCCGCACAGACCTATATAGCCTATATAAGGGAGTCCCCCCGCCAGTGGGAAGGGCTACGTGATCGGTGAGTGAGGGAGTTATGCATGTGCGATTGTCCGACCAATTACAGTGTGGGTTGTATCAAAGAACGAATAAAATTGCCTGTTAGAAAATAAGATGGTATCTACATTAATCTGGAGACGTGTCAGATTACTGTAGTTTCTTCAGTCAAACATTTTATGGCTTACTGTTTAGTTATCTTACCATTACCGATGTAACATTGTATGTCCATCATAAACTCCCAGTTTCTTTCTTGCTGTACATTGCAACCAAAAAACTTGTCAAATCAACCAAATCATTACTGTAAACAGTTCCGTGAATGCTGCTATCTCCGAGACTTATAGTTCACAAAAAAATAACTCTTGCATGCCTTCCGTGCCTATGTTTAGACTCAGGTTCTCCCACGGAAGCCTGAATAATTCACCAATCAGGAGTGCGTATTTTCTTGCAAGTCGATTTGGAAGTAATTGTCGTTCAAGAGATGAAGAGGATTTATTTGCATGTTTTCTTGCCTGCTTTCATGTAAAGTAGGGTGGAAACATTTGCAATTATTCAAGTTTACTCAACTTACTGTTGTTGACCACACTTTCTCAAACTCATTAATAATTCATAAGGTCAACTACCAACCACAAGATGTATACCACATCACGTGCATGTGTTTGGATACCCAATGAAAAACAGTATACCACTTTCCAGTGAGAGTGGTATATACCACTAAAATATGCACAATGACAACTTGCACAAAATCAATGAATATTTATTACTCAGTAGTAAGCTTTTACAATGTGTCTCCTTTTGTTTTCAAAGTCACACCCATTCACGTTGCTACTTTCATTTCTGCATCCAAAACACGCCGCACATGTAATAGTGTGAACAATAGTATTAGATAATGCAATATCCCTAAGTCATTGAACAATGGAGAGCAAAAACACACTCAAATGCAGGGTAGAATGTTTTGCAAATCCACCCAAATGCCAGAAACTACAACAAAATAGAGGAACACAACTAGGAATTTTGCAAAAGAAATCAAGAACTGGCAAAACAAATCATCTGCTTTCTATTGAGGCATGATGGATACTTGACTTGAAACTGAAGTTTGAGTTTCATTCAGGCATGTTCAACCACATGTAGGTATTGTCTGAGAACAAAGTTTTAAGACTGACGACACCTTTCGTTTATGTGGGAGTATTAAAATGTAATTAAACAACATTAACAGACCAGCTCTGTACAATTATGTAGTTCATCACTAATATAATATAGTAAAACAGTCGCACATCCTCTTTGACTTTCAAGGCAGGAACAAACAGGTCAAAAAGCAGGCTTATTCCTTTTCTGCATGTTGTAAAAAAACACTGACAAAATATTTTGACTGAAAAATATATTTTTTCTTTGGAGTCCTGCACAATTGTGGTTAGTATGACATTACAGGTTAGGAAAGTTAAATGACCTCCTTGTGATGCAATTATAGCTATTAAAAGAGGTCTATCTCATATTAAACCCACCGTGTTAGGTAATCACACTGATAAATAACAGACTTAAAAATTAAGAGCAAAGTATCTATCATACCAGTACTTGTAGATAGCAAACATAAATATTTTCCTTGTAGAGAATTGGCTAGCATTTGTTTAGAATAGCACCAGTGTCAGTCATTAGACAATGGAAACTGAACAGTTGGATTGACCTTCCCACACTTACTTGATGCTATGCTTTAGGTGGGAAAACAGCTGCACTCTACTTTGTTTTCTGCTAACTTTCACTCTCTTTAATCTAATAGTGAAGCTCGTGCAGTCCTGCCATTGGAAGTAAAGACAACAAGGTTGATTAAACATAATCATCAAAATAAAGACAATGGCTTAATTTTCCTTTTTACAACACTAACTTCCAAGTAACATGTGGATAGACCTATTTTCTAGCTTTACTTACAATGACAAAAAGATCACATCATAAATGTATGAAATCTGAATTGAAAATCTTTCATGCAAGTTTTACTGGCTGGGAGATTTTCTCTGTTTATCAATGCAGCTATCTAAAGCTTAAATCCACCCAATTAATGGAAGACTGCAAAATTTTGATTGACAATGTTAGGTATGGCTGACAAAGCTGCTTGGAAACTCCTGAATATGTACGACATTTGCTTACAATTAATTTTTGCATCCATGGGATCTAAAAACATCAGTCTCCAGAGCAATAGTATGATCTGAAATGGGACAAAAAAACAAACAAACTCCACTGGGTCTATTCACTCATCCAAGTGTTTTTTTTTTTTTTTTCTTTCATTTCATTCTCGATCTATAAAGTCTTTTAAACTGTCAATGTCCTGTGTGGGGCAGAAACTGAAGTGCTTCAGCATAAGTGAACCAGACAAATGTTACTGTTAGTCAAGATGGAAAAACATCAGTCACCAGCAAGTCCTTAAAACTAGGCTTATCCACTGCCAGCTGCTAGCATCAACCAACTACATAAACTAGTTGGGTTAAATTAAGCTGCCACTTAGATTGTATCCACATTGTTCATACAGACGTCTGTCTACAGATGTTTTTGTTTGAGATTTTTTAGGCCTGGACAATTCAGCAATTTAGTTTTAATCAGGATAACATTGGTCTGTGTTGGTGGGAAGTGGGGAGTTGCAAAATACAAAATACCCGAAAACCTTGTTGAGGTTGGATGCTTTGATAATTCAAATAATAGTCACTTGTTGTTATAATGAATCTGGTACACTGTACCCCCAAAATCAAAAGAAATAAAAAATAAGTTCTTCTCAACTTCTCCATGTCTACCTTGCTTCCTAAGTTATACTGCAGTGACAAAATATTGTTTAAATGTTGCCTATGGTCTAACTAGCATTCATGAACTTCTCAAGAAAATTCAAGGCTAAGGGCGCTTTCCATTCGACCAAAAATTCCGGTGTGAATTATCGGAAATTTCCACGGGCGAATGGTACACAGTTTTGTTCGCTTGGATTTTTTCAATGACTTCGAGGTTAAAATCACAAATATAGAAGTAAACAAAACACTGATATGTCGACATCGTGGCTTTTTATAGACCAACGGCAGCGAAAAAGTCGCAAAACAAAGGGTTTAATTAGTCGCACAATGGTTCTGCACGCGTTATAAATCTTTGTACATTTCCTAGCCAACCTATGCAAAACAAACAACTTCACCATGGGGACATTATTTTTATCACTTGCTTTCTTCACGAATTTAACTGTAGCTAGTATTTCTCGACATATAAGTGGAAAGATTCTAAAGTATTTCCATTTTCAAATACGCGTCACCGTATTGTTTAATATAAATATTGTTTAAATGTTGCCTGTGGTCTAACTAGCATTCATGAACTTCTCAAGAAAATTCAACGCTAGGGGCGCTTTCCATTCGACCAAAAATTCCGGTGTGAATTATCGGAAATTTCCACGGGCGAATGGTACACAGTTTTGTTCGCTTGGATTTTTTCAATGACTTCGAGGTTAAAATCACAAATATAGAAGTAAACAAAACACTGATATGTCGACATCGTGGCTTTTTATAGACCAACGGCAGCGAAAAAGTCGCAAAACAAAGGGTTTAATTAGTCGCACAATGGTTCTGCACGCGTTATAAATCTTTGTACATTTCCTAGCCAACCTATGCAAAACAAACAACTTCACCATGGGGACATTATTTTTATCACTTGCTTTCTTCACGAATTTAACTGTAGCTAGTATTTCTCGACATATAAGTGGAAAGATTCTAAAGTATTTCCATTTTCAAATACGCGTCACCGTATTGTTTAATATAAATATTGTTTAAATGTTGCCTGTGGTCTAACTAGCATTCATGAACTTCTCAAGAAAATTCAACGCTAGGGGCGCTTTCCATTCGACCAAAAATTCCGGTGTGAATTATCGGAAATTTCCACGGGCGAATGGTACACAGTTTTGTTCGCTTGGATTTTTTCAATGACTTCGAGGTTAAAATCACAAATATAGAAGTAAACAAAACACTGATATGTCGACATCGTGGCTTTTTATAGACCAACGGCAGCGAAAAAGTCGCAAAACAAAGGGTTTAATTAGTCGCACAATGGTTCTGCACGCGTTATAAATCTTTGTACATTTCCTAGCCAACCTATGCAAAACAAACAACTTCACCATGGGGACATTATTTTTATCACTTGCTTTCTTCACGAATTTAACTGTAGCTAGTATTTCTCGACATATAAGTGGAAAGATTCTAAAGTATTTCCATTTTCGAATACGCGTCACCGTCATCCTTGCGTGAGATGTCAAACTCGCTGTGATTGAGGCCAAAAGAACTAGCGGTGAATAGAAAATTGCGAATTTGCATAATTTCCGACCTCTTGAGGTATACCCAAATTGTCGAACATATTTTGCTGGAAATTTCCGTTCCATTTGATTTTCTGAATTTTCAGTTGAATGGTTCGCTTTTCGGGAATTCAACAATTTCCGGATTTTCTGGGGCCTTTCCCTGGAAATTTCCATACCATTTGTCCCCGTTTCGAAAATTTCGGAAATTTTGGTACGCACTTGTACCCAAGGAACAACTGGTAAACAACAACCAGCTGGTCAACAGTTGACCACGGGAACCTCATTTCCAAAAGGAATGAAGTACTCCATTTAAGACAAGTAACAGGTTTCCACTTACACAGTTAAAACATTTGAGCTTACCTTATCGTTGCATTCATTTGTTTTTCATTGGTTTTCCCAAAACGAGCGTTGCAAAGCTGTGTCATGTCAAACTAACCTTGCAGTAGACGACAGCAGCTACAGTGTTAAACAGATATATCAAAGTTACCTTCAGTTTACCGTAAACTAAATATTAGCAACAAATTTGGTAAAAAGTACGATAAATAGAACTGACCTCAACACGTGTTTTTTTAAATCTCCCGCGAGCAAAATCCTTCAGCGTTTCTTCTACCCAGAGAGCCCCGCGTGGATGCGTGGTCAGTCTTATTTGTCAGCGGTTTGCCTCAAGGAAAGGAAAATAGGCACACTTTGTTCCTCTTTATATGACGCAAATTTTGTTTCTCGCTTCAGTTCAGACATGGCGTTGCTCGTTTACAACTCTTGAATTTGCTTGTTTTTTTAGCTCTCGGCCTGATGTATTATAATTTCTGGTGGAAAAATGCAGCAGGAAAGGCAGGGGGAAATTGAACATGAGGTTTCGATGGAAGAAAGTACTGGACCATTGCTTTTCAACAAACTCAAGGTACAACGACAATAATACGCCTCTCAAAGAGTAGCTTGTTTAAAGCCTGTACTCCCAGATATCGGGACCAATAACCTTCGACTTAATGATCGCGGAGGGCTTGTTTACATTTGTAAGCCGCTGACCACAAAAACGATAACCTTATTCAAACAACATCTTTAATATCTGCCAATAAATACACTATAAAAGAACAAATTATGGTAAATTCTCAAAAACGTTTAGAGGATTACAGTTGTGGAATGGCTTACTAACCGAATTGAAGAGAACGAGGAAGAGGACTCGAGATATCGTAACAACAAGTATGACTCTAATTGTGAAGGCGGAAACGATAGTTTCGTAACAGTTGCGTTGTTCATGTTTTAATCCTTTTCAGTTTCAAAATTTACTTAAAATTCTATAATCAATCTTACATAAAGCTGTGTAAAGGGAATGCTTATCAGTTCAGTTTGGACTACTGTGTATTTGCTCGGGTGAGTTTTGACTCATTCTAGCGTAAAACTGAGAACTTTATGAAAGAGAGTCTTCCTCCATTTTCTTTTCGATCATTGTTGAACAAATTGATACAATTGATAGCTAATTACAGAAATTGATCAAAATCGATAGTCACAAAGACGCGAGTGATCGATTTCTATCGATTTCCAATATTAATCGATTGATTAGTATCGATTACGATCGATTACGTTCGATTTCTATTGAGTATCAAAATTATCGATTAGATACGCCCTGCTGTATATAGCGGTCACCCTGTGTATAACGGTCACTGAACAACTTCCCAAAAATCGTCCCTTATATGTACTGTTAAGTTGACCTGCATATAGCGGTCACCTGTATAAAACGGACGCGGTCACTCGTTAGACTTCCTAAATCCACAATTTCATTATCTTTTTCCTGTATATAACGGTCAGGAAACTGGGTTACGATTAACGAATAATGCCAAGCTTTATTCATCCCCTCATTAAATAGCAGTCACCAAGGCTGGGGCCACACAAAAATACAAATGTTAGTACTAAACACAATTACTAATACATGAACATGACGAACTTTCTTTCGCACTGAGTAAAGTTAATGACATAGTACATGAAATCAAGCTTTGACAATAACAACAACAACAACAACCATTTATTTGTACTCACAATTTATAAATTAATTACAATAAACATTAAATTAGTATAGAGTACTGCCTGCCCAAAAGCTCCGAAATATCATAAAATTATAACAATTTTTTTTCTTCTTGAAATCCATATTGTTACTTTGAAAGCTTTTCCTACACGGAAACTTAGATCCAAGTATCTTGCACCTCCCTTAAAGTACACCATGGACATTTTGTGGCCTTTTTTATCGTGTTTATTGCATTGCTGTTACTCGTTATTGTCAATAAAACATTAATTGAGTGACTATTCTACATAAAAATGCTATTTATTGACTTCCAGAGAGGAAACGTGTGCAGCGGTCACCTGGCCATTTCTCAGTGGTGACCATTATATACAGGTTTGACTGTATTCAAGGTTTTAGCCTAAAAGATTAGGTTATGCAAGACCTGCATGCATTAATTTGTATCAAAGTTACCTTGCTTTTGTAAGTAAGCTTCATGATGTTTCAATTTTTTTTTCTTTCTGACACCAAACTCAGTTCTCCAAACGTTACTCCATTTTTCTATTTCCTTGTTTTCGACCAGTAGCTAATGCGAGCCTTATACAATATTTTAATTGCTATTAGATTATGGAATAGGTACCAAAGCCCAAAATCAAACCATGTGTACTAAGTAATTGAAATTAGACCGAATGGAGTACAATTCAGGGAGTAATCGCGCGAGTAATTTAAAAATAGGACAAGCGCGAAGCACAAGGCTGATTGGAATTACAAGCACGATTACTCCCTGAATTGTAGGACACTAAGTCCAGTTACTAATTAATTGTATCTCTAACAAATTTCGAAACTAACAATGTCTTTTGACAACTTCTTTTGAGGGAAAACGTATGTAGCGCGTTTCATCAGTTTTGAAAACTGTACGAAACATTGCAAAGAAAGCCATTAAAGCGTACACAATTGATGTGTGAATCACGTCGGTATCCAATTACATCTGTCCAATTAAAAAAAGTTCAAATTGGATACCTGTAATTGGACACCCACCTGATGATGCGCTGATTACCTGGCAAATAGGCACGCGGAGAACCAATCACGATCAAGAATTTTGTTATAGATACTGTAAGGGACTGCATGTCAATATGTAAGTACTAAGATACATCTGATATCTGGCCAGTTAGTTAATCAGACCCCATCTAAATGGACACAATTAATTAAACACATTTTCGTTGTTAATTGCATATAATGAGAATTATACTAGGGCGGCAAAGTGGCCTGAAGTTATAATTCAAATTATATGAGCAGATGAAGTGAGAAATATATGAGCTTCCCACCCTTCTTCCCTCCCTCTTATGAGGTCTCTCTTTTGCCTGTCTATTCCATTGTGTCAAAAAGCCACCAAAGCATCATGGGACGACAAGATCTAGGACCCAGCGCCTTGTGGGTATACCCAGGCCTCTTTTATTGTTTCTTTAGGAGGGTTCGCCCTTCTGTTGGCGTTAAAAAGTCATTTGAAGCACTAACCGGGAAATTCCTACAATTTGTTGTGTCATATATTTCAAACGGAGTCTGTGAAATATAATATGCCTGCTCAAAAGCGAGATCAATCATTTATACCAAATGTATTGAAAACTTTGAAAATTATTTCATTACAGGAGCATGGAATAAGTGCAAATGATGTCAAAAAGCTACAATAAGCTGGATTTCACACCATCGAGTCAGTAGCATACACACCGAAAAAAGCCCTGCTTGCTATCAAAGGAATAAGGGAAGCTACGTGTAAAGCTGAAAAAGTGCTCAATGAAGCTTCTAAACTGGTGCCTGTGGGGTTCACAACTGCCACGGAATTCCACCAACAGAGATCAGAGCATGTATATATCACTACAGGCTCAAAGGAGCTGGATAAACTAATGCAAGGTATGCCTCATGCAAGAGTGTTATTTCTTACTTATAACGATTAAGTAATTAGCAAAGCAACATGAAAATGTATGGCAGCATGCCTAAACTGGTCTGTCTCACCTTGTATGTTCTGTTCTTCTAACAAATTGTTCAGTCAAAGATAATTATATGATATTTGATACTGATATGTAATCTGATGGAGATTCTTGTAATGTCTTTGATGAGTTACATTGTTGTATTATGATAACATTTTACAAGTTGTTTTTTTTACTAATTTTCACTAATCACTTCAAAACCTTCAGGAGCTTGAAGTGAAACCATCAAATGAATTAAATGTAAGATTCAGGTCTGAATTTCATTGTGGACATATTGGGCATGTGCTGTTCAGCACGTACATGTATGCAAATTTAAGTTTGTCTACTTTTCACTGGGTGGTACATAAAGGGGGAAACTGAACATGTTACTTTTGTCGAAAGAAACATGTAACAAACAAGACAGCATTTTCTGAAAGCACACATCAATGCTCTTTTTGGTTATGAAATTTTTTTCATGCACAAAATAGTGGGGAACTGTAAAGGGATAACATTTCATTTAGCATAACAATACATTGGTGGTTTGTCGTTGTATGTATACTTACAAACTTACCACTACAGAAATAATTAGATGAGAAAGATATAATAATAATAATATAATAATAAGAATCTTTATACAGGACGCTCCACTCACAAATGTGGTTTTCAGGGAGGTCCTGAAATAAAAATGATGGCAATCAAAAAAATCAAATGAAACCAAAATTATTACAGCATTCATTAAAAACTTCTTAAAGCTAAAAAATATATAACTAAAGATATATTTATTTCCTTCGACATTTAAACCATCCGTTTTTAGTAGTCTAATTTTGCCAACAACAGTTTACAGTATTGTTCAGATAGTTGTTTTGCTTTTGAAACATTTGTACAGCGCCTGTCTGTGAAGAAGTCTCAACAGTTTTTACAGTGACGTCTTGGGGGTCTCGATATTTTTCCAAGGAAGTCTCAGAGAAAAACAGAGTCCTGAAAGTCTTTTTGGGAACTGGAGCTTTTTTGAAACTAGTTTAAGTACAGTATAATCACCAATGTTATGTATTAAAGAGAGTTGCTTGTGTTGTGCTTTCAAGTCTTGCTAGTAATTCTATTGTTATTGGACCTACCTGAAATTTTCGCGACACATCAATTTTGCGAATTTTGCGATTTAAAAAAAACACAAAATTAAAGTGTCGCGAATAACACATTATGTTACTGTTGACATATAATACCACCATTGTGTTTTTGCTACTTTTGACGTTATTGTACCTTTGATAGAGTCAGTTTACAAAATTCAAAGACATGTTTAAGTAAGATTGCCAAGGAAATAAATTTTGTATTACTCAAAACGCAAAGTTAAAGTGATTCAAAATTCAATTTTTTTTGCAAAATCACCAAATTTAAGTGTCGCAAATATGTGCACCCCCAAATCGCGAAATGAACATATTGCAAAAATTTCATGTAAGAAGGTAGCCAACCACAATGCTTGGCTAGTAAAACAAGGTTTTGGCTAGTAACATCTAAGTTATCACTAGCCACTAGGGTAATCAGTTGAAAAGTTTGTGTCAAGCCCTGAATTGGTTAACAAATTCTTTATGGCAGCACTTTTTATCCACTTTGTTGTAAGTTCATTGTATAGGTTACCAGACATATGTCACTACAATAAAGAACATTAGAGTGTAAGCTTTTCAGTGCTACCTAAATGAATGTGGTTTTGTTTTGAACCAGTTGCATGGTTTTAGTTTGAAAATAGGCCACCTCGGTTTGTTTAGATTGACATTCGAAACCACTTGCGTTCGAGCTTCCTTCACGTGCGAGCATTCTTTAGCCTGAACGTTGTACTTTTTATATTTGGACACCACCATGCTTTGCCTTGTACATTATTTGTGGAAAGTTCACATCATTTTCAAGAATTTGTAATTCACAAAAAAGTGAAGCTGATGCCAAAAAACTTAAGCTAGACTGCTGGGCTGTAGAACCAGCAAAGCTATTGAAATATCCTGTGAGACGGAGTGAGAACATATCCCACTGTAGTAAAAATATGTTTGTTCTGAGTTTTCTTGTATCGGAAACAGTCATATATTATTTATTAACGTTGTTTATTTACTGTGGCTTAAAAGCTTTATCTGGTACACTATCCAGAACGAAATTATGTTGATCATAAATATTATTGTCTGTGATCTCTCGCAGTCTTCTTAAACATTTCTCTCGCCACCAAGAAAAGGGTAGGAAAGTTCTGTGCAGATGTCTACTTCCCGGTGAAGTAGTGTCGCCAAGATCTCAGACAAGCGGCCAAAAAGACAAGAAAGGTAGTGTAGGATTTACAAGTTTTTTTTCATCATAAAGTTTTCTGAAATTCAATTTAAAAATACCAATGGATTAAAAGTGTCGCAACCTTGTAGTGGCAATGCACTGATGTTAAAACTCCGGAAAACTCAGACAGGGAGCTTTCAAGCTCAAGGAGTTGTGTTTCCAACAGAAGAGAGAAAGAGGTAATTGTTTTTTCCAAATCTGTTTCGTTCATCCAATCGTTCAGAGTTTTGAGCGTTCTTCCCTCCAAATATATGTTGCATTTCAGAAGCTCAGAAGAATAACTAAAAGACAAAGAGGAAACGATGACATGGAGGCAAGAGAAAGAAACAAAAAGAAAAAATAAATTTGTAGACTGCTTTAAAATACTTTTTTTTTCTCATTTGCATATATTTTTCAAGATAATTTTCATGTACATGCACATTCAAACTAATAAATTTTCAGTGCAGAATTACTACATGACATAACCTCATTACAGTATTTTCTGGTAAACTTCTTGGAGAAAATGGATCCCTCACATTCTGGGGCTTTTTTTGACCATTTCTTTTCTTTTCTATAACTAAATCAGATTTAGCTTCAAAAGAGTTCATTTTCTGTAAAAGGAGGTAGTTGTGAAACCTGCAGAATGTCAACTCCACAAACTCAACAAATCTTGCATGCAGAGAACTTGTTTTTCTCCTTATAAATGGATTGTATGGCAGACATCCTGAGGAATCACAAACACAAAAGGAAGACAAACTGAAAGGATGAGTGGGGACAGGGAGAAAGATGGCATTTTGATGAAGAAAAATGTAACTGCTTTTGATGCAAGTTTGACTCTATATCAAAATGGCCATACACCAGTAAAAACCACTGAAATGAATGAGGGATCTTTGAGTGTCGAAAAGTACTTGATTTTGCATCAACTAAGTTACATGGTTGGCTTCAAATTCTCTTGCCACTTTTCCATCCAGACAGAGGTTAAACCAAAACCAATTGTGACTCACTTGCACACATTTTCCCATCCTTCATTTCAGCTACATGTAATGAATGTGTTTTCATTGGCTTATTGTATTCTCTGTGACCTTTGTGACTGACTAGAGTTTTTAAAATATTAGTTTGCCTTTTACAACACTCAATTTAAAAGTACTTTTGTCATGAATTAACGTGACTCAAAACAGTTTCCAGCACTTAGAATTTGATGGGTCGGTATAACCACTCTTTATCACTTGATGCGGCAATCATGGCATCAAAAAACTGCCCAATCATTGGTGAACATGTTGTCATTTCAGCTTTAGGGGCTTATAATTCGAAAACAGCACAGTAATTTTTTTGTAATATTATCAAATTTTAATAAGCATAATAAGATGCAGCTTTTGGCAAAGTTTAAAAAATTCTGTATGTAGGGGTTAGAGCCACCTTAAATTATCAAAACTTTAAGGTGGCTCTGATTTCTATGTACAGATTATTTTAAACCGTTGCCAAAAGTTGCGTCTTATCATACTTGTTAAAATTTGATAATATAAAAAAATTCACAGTCCTGTTTTCAATTATAAGCTCCTAAAGCTGAAACTAAGGGTGTTTTTAGCAGATCATACTGTTGCTATGGTAACCTATTGGGTCATAAAATTGATAACAACATGATCAGCAATGATTGAGCAGTTTTTTGATATTATGACTGTAGCATCAAGTGGTAAAGAGTGGTTATACTGACCCATCAAAATCTAAGTGTTGGAAACTGTTTTGAGCCGGTAAAACCTGAAAAATCCCAATCATTTTTACATTTAGATGTCTTTCGTGGAGTTACATCTTTGCCTATGATATCTTGACCAGAAGCTCTTAATCCGGTTTTCCTTTAGTTTGTTTCCTGCACCTAATTTTTGGAGCATTTCGTCTTGGCACATTGCAGCTCTATATTGTTTGTTCCTCTCACCAACACCCTTAAGGTAGCACACAATCATTGTTTCCTTGTGTAGTTCACTAAAGCGCTAGTTAGTTCTAGAAGAGTGGTTAGATTTGTCAGGCCTACCAGGCATTGAGTTGAGTCAGCTCTTCTCTTCAGTGCTTAAATCTGATCCTTCAGTTCTTGACTGCTTACATTTATTTAGATTAGCTACATGGTGATCTGTCTCGCATGGAGTGTTCCACTCTTTTACAGATTATCCTATTTCTCTGCCTGTTTGTGTATGCCTTTCGACTTAGATTTAATTGCCATTAAATTGTAATAAATAAATAAATGAATAAATACTTTTTGTTTTATCAAAGAAACCGTGTTTTTGATTGGATCTTCATCGCATGTACTTGTAGACTTAGAACAAGATCCATTTTCTTTGTGCCTCATTAAATTTCCTTTTCGCAGGAAAGATTTGCCACAGTTACAGCAGGTGTTATTTCCATGTAATGCAGTCAATGCAGTTGAGCTACTTGGTGTGCCTAAATAAGATTTCAGATTTTCAGATTTTCAGATTTTTTATTAATTGACTTTTTAGTGCAGAGTGCACTGTTGGGATGGTTCTGGGGCCTGCCTGCTGCTAAGGCACTAAGCCACTATGGTGCTATGCACTATGGCCCTATGGCACTTAAGTGTAAACTTTAATGTTTGTTTAATTAATTAATTTCAATTAATTAATTAGTCTAGAGGCAAGGATGTGGTGGGGGTAGGGTGGGAAAGGTACATGTGTACTCTACGTAAAACATGTTCCATTGCCGTCAGTTGGGTGTGAACATTGCAAAGCTGTATATTTGTTTCAGGTAACCCCTTGCTCTCCTTGTGGGACCATTCCCTTTAGAACAAAACTAATTTGCTCTTCTATTCTATTTCGCTTCATTCAGCCGAATAGAAAACATTTCTGTTATAAGTAGAGGAGACAAGTAATAGAACAAATAGTGGAGGGAGCTGCCAGCAATGATCAAGTTTATTTACAAGAATCTGAGACATGCTGAATACAGGTTACAAACCGAAGAGTATAAGAAAATGTCACACGCTATTTTCAACAACAATATATATATAAAAAAAAAAACAGCCTTGTGTAAACTCACAAGGAGTGGTACATAAAGGTCTGATTATCCCAATGGGAACTAATACAAAGTAACCTAATTAAACACCTAAAAGAAATACATAATTTAAACGCATGCGTAGATTAGTTAGCATTTGTGGCTTCTATACTAGGTGGAGGATACATTGCATATGGAATCACGCACAAATGTTGTGTGTTTTTCCTTATGGTAGAACTCAACATGTAAGACGCATGCATTCTAACATCATTAGTGTTATACACTATCTTTCCACGCGGTATTTTATATGTCATGTCATGTGACCAAGGACAGCAGTTATTTTTCAAGTAGTGCCAATAGTCCCTTTTTGTTGCAAAAGTGAAACATTACTTTGGCTGTGTAGCTTTTAGAATTACACAGGTCGGTTCAACAAATATCTGCTGTTTTCAATCTACAATAGTGTGTTTGTCAGGGTTCACATGTATTGCCTCTCCTTAGCGGCTTGTTTATTTCTTGTCTTAATTGTGTCCGTAAGAGAGACCAAAAAGTTCCCAAGTTAGTGGCTTTGATACTCCACAAATTGTAAATTTGTGACAAAAGAAACCAGGAAAGTGCTCAAATATTGCTGCAGATTCCGTGGCACCTAATGAAAGTGCAAATTAATTTAATCAGTCTATGAGGAGACTCGTTCATATTGGCCAAGTAGCGCTGTTTATCTTCAAAACTTTTCGTTGAAATGTTTCTCAGCCATCAATATCGTCGTGTGTTAATTTTGAATTGTTTCATTGTTAACAACAAAGGTGACAACAGAAAAAGAAAGTGGTATTTCGTGACTGTCTGATAATTAAATTAGTTCTTGTTCATTGCTGATAAGAAAATTTGCATTTTTAGTAAAACAACATTGTTTCTGTCCGGTTTCTTCATCACTACATCAGATATTTAACTTTCTTTCAGTTATCTCCAAAGAACAAGAACATCTACCATGTGTTTTGGAGAAAACAAGGGTTTCATATTACATGCCTTTGTGAGGAAAACAAAAGTATCAAGTTACAAAGTTGGCGTGAAGAGCAGAATTGTCACGTTTGCTGCTTCAAAGTATTATTGAATTTAAAATGGACAAAAATCAACGTAAAACACCAGTAGTAATTTTTGGACCTTGAATGAAATTACAACCTTGAAACATACACACTTCTAAGGGGAAAAGCCCTAGCAGACTACCAAGGGAGACACAAACCGGAAGTGAACCGAGCAGGGGTGAGTACTTATGGGACTACTGTGCCAGAGCTATCAGTTGTGCTATGCACTACCTGGGATTGTCTCACTAGTTGACCATGGGAGTGTCTGGCCTCTGGGGTAGCTCTTTAACTGTTGTTACATATTCTAAAGAAAAGTTACTTATTGCTCATGTGCTCTCGTTTTGAAAACTATGTTCCCAGACTTTTTTCAGTTTAGAAGATTCATATATTTTGCTTTCAAGCATTCTAGTTTGATTCCTGGCAAAGATGTATTGTAAATTTTTGTTTTCATCATAAAAGTACTCAAAGTCTGAGAACTCTGACACCCTTTGCTCTTGCAGATTCAGATTCTTTTGATCTGTCAATGCTCACATCATACACATAAGTTCCCCTTAACCTTCCATTTGTTCGTTTTTCAATTTGTTGACCTAACATCACATCATTTCCTTCCCTTCTAAAGTGCTTAAGTGAGAATTTTAATGTACCATAATGCCCATCTAGCTTTGTTTTTCCTTTCTGGGGCTCAAAGTTTCTGAAAGTGCCAACCTGTACCCCCTGTAAGTGCAGAAATATTGGACAACCATGGCACAAGTGAAGTTTTTTGTAGTGGGCTCCATTGTCCACAGAGTGATGGTGGACACTTCAGGATGGAGTTTTTTAAAGTTCTTGATTTATTCCTCAAGGCAGCTTGCAGAAAAATTCCAATTTTGTTTGTCGTCAGATACACTGTAGAGGTCATGCAATTATGTTTACAAGTAGTTTGCCATTTTGTTTCTTCTTACTTCACCTTTCAATGACATGGGGACTCTAAAATTCAAAGCTCAACTGACAAATGCATTTTTCGCTGCTGTCAATCAAGCATTCGGTGGCTCCTCCCAGCTTCCAACTACTGCTGAGCTCGTGGTAATCAAATCGTTGAGCACAGTTCAGACAACAAATTAGTGCTCGGCAGTACTGAGCCATGAGGACAAACACCTTTTTTGGCAAACAAATCTTTTTGTGGTTCAAAAAAGGTTTTGAAATAGAATTTTCATCATATCGTCGGCTACCATGACTGCTTGACCTGCAGAAAGATTATTGATATCTTTAAAAAACTTCCCTTTGATATTTCCCTCTCACAATGTGTCCAATATAATTGTGCTCTTTCAGGGTCATTTGAATAGTTTGCAAATTTGATTTCCCTTATTAGGTGAAATATTTGAAGACAACTTTGGCAAGTCTGCTGGTGTTGAGTGAGGTTGCCACAGGGGAGGTCATCTGAAAGCCAAAGACTATAAATGCCAAGAGGAAAGTGTTTTGAAGTCAATCTGGTGTAAGTTCTTGGCTTTTGAGTAATCGGACTAGGTCATGCGGCTGCATCAAAGATGTTTGGTTTTCTTGGATTAAAGCCCATGACGAAGAACTGTTGGTCTAAAACCACGAAGAAAATCAAAAAGGAAGCAAAGAATTTGCTTAAAAATGAGTTAAATCGGGCAGCATTTGTGGTGAAAGAATACAATTTTGCACTTGGGGAGGCAGATTGCACCAGGGAACAATTGAGCTATGTTGTTGTGAATGCCGGTGTTACTATCAATGCATCGTGGTGCTCTAGAGGATGGTCAGCTATGGATGCCGTCACTGCTGTCATTTCTGTCGACACTGGAAAGGTTGTCGATGTTCTATGCATGAGTAGTTCCTGTGCAGAATGCAAGAAAATGGAGAAAAAAAAAAGAAGACAGATGGTGAAGTGAGCCAACTAGAATCTCTCTCTTGGTTTACAAAACATGAGCCCAACTGCTACCTAAATCACGATGGCAGTTCAGCAGTTAGCCTGCGCAGCAGGCATATAAGGTTCCTTTTTCCTCTCCCCCCACCTCCACTCCTCCATTTTTTTCCCGGAATTCTCTTTCTCCTCTCCCACCCCCTCCCCTTTATACACCTGCTATGCAGGCTATTCAGCAGTAAGTTCTTAACATAGTAATTCTGATTTTTTGCTTCTAGTATACTAATCGTGTATCAAAATTTCCTCACACAATTTATTAGAAATGGAAGAGTGATAAATGTCTTTCTTCTCCACAGCTACATATAGGGTGGAAAGGGTTTGGAACATACTGAGTATTTGACATGTTTGAACATACACTGTATTTCAATTTGAATTTTGCACTGTACCAAGGGTTTTGGAATTTAGAACACCACCAATTGCAAATTTGTGATGTCCTAGTTTTGTACCAGATATTTTTGACAGGTTGCAGGTTAGCTAAAACCCTTGTTTTAATGGTACATGGTAATCCTTACCCTCACAATTATGCTAACCTTCCTTGTTAGAGACACTATGGTCAGGCTATATAACAGGAATGCTATTCTCAGGCTTACCAAGCCACTATTCTTGAGCTTACTGTGTTTGATAATTTTAAAACAGGGCTCACCTTGCAACCTCCAAAAATATACCTGCCACAGTTTTTTCAAAATCAATTTTGTTTTAATGAAACTGCATACAGCTTTCAAGCAAAAATAATAACATTTTCTTTTCTTCTGATGCTCTTTTGTAGTCTATGGAGGCCGCTGGTGCAAAAATACTGTATTTGCGTTCTGTGCAAAGTAGGGGGCTGCGATACATAATCCATTCGTTGGTGATGGTGACAGCAAAGGCTACAGTGCTGTGTGTAAGGCCAATCCTTATGGTCCTGCTGAGTTTATTCCAAAAGAAGAATGTATTGCTCACGTTACCAACCAGTTGGGTACAGGATTGAGAGCATTACTGAAAGAATGCAAGGGTGAGGATATGTTTCATTCTCATTTTGTAAAATACACAAGTTATCCAGTGGGACTTCCAAAACAAAGAAAAGGCAAGCTTTACTGGTGTGAATTTTTTTGTTTTGGATGTCCCACTACATAACATATGGCTGAATGTCTCTGATTCTGTACCATGTGACTGGGTTGTGCAAAGGAATTCACTGGAATGACTCATTATTCAACCTATCCCTTCTGATTTTAAGGTAAAACGTTAGCTGATAACAAAGCCCTGACTAGAGTGGGAAGGTTAACCCGTGCAAGAGTGGATACCTTGCAGAATTTTTATGGCTGAGCCTTGAGGGATAACAAAAATAATGCAAAAGAAATGGCAAAAGCAACAAGAGCTATTTTAAAGCATTATAGCAGCACGGTAGAAAATCCTTGTCATGAAGACTGCCTTGCGGGTGGTGATTCCTGGTGCAGCTATCAACGTGATGTTGCTAATGGCACTGATCTGCACAAGCCTGTGAAGAATCCATTCCCTGAGGCAATTGTTGAAGTAGTACAACCTTTGTTTCATCAGTTGGGTGATGAATCATTCCTAGCTGGGTGTGAAAATTGTTACACCCAAAATACAAATGAATCACTGCACCATGTAATCTGGGGAAAGGCATCAAAAGATGTATACAGCTCTCCCCAGGAAATAAGCATAGCAATCAGCCTTGGAGTACTAGAGTTCAACCAAGGATTCCACAGAACATATTCGGAGCTACTACCCATTCTTGGCATTGGAGTTGAACCCCAAATAGTGGAAGCGTGGCAGCAAATTGATGAAGAGAGGCTCTATCAAGCTGATTATCGTAATTCCACAGATAGTAAACTTAGAAGAAAAAAAAAGAGGAAAGAGAAATTAAAGAAGCAGAATGCTTTTGTTCACCAGGAAGGTGTCATGTACAAATCACGGCCTTTCATGGGAGAAAATCAGAAAAAGACAGAAATGTGGCCAAAGGGAAAAAAAGAAATACATCAAACAGAAAGAAATGAGTTCTGAACAACACTGGTACAACCTTTAATAGTATTTATAACTGAATGTAACTCACAGTGGTACATTTTGCTACTTGAAATTGCTTTGTGTGAAGGTTGTTCCCGTTCAATTTGTTGACTGAAACTAGCAAGTTTGCTTGTTTATGAATAAATTATTCATAAACAATCATTGTCGACTTCTCATCAAGTAGTGCTGAAGTACTTTGGCAAATTTGTTTGTAAAAAAGAAAAACTTGTGTAGCCATCCTTACACAGGCTATAGTACATAATATCACAGTTCACTTTATTGATTTTTATTTATTCTTCAGTGTCATTAGTTGCAATGGATACAAATTTGTATATCAAATGTTCTACTCAATCTTAGGCAGCTCCATTGCCTGGCAAAACTCTGCCATTGTCACTTGAATCAATGTGTAAACTTTAGATTTGTGTTGCATTTAAGATCCTTGAATGAGAAGGGGCGGTATTTTTAAAATTCCAGTAGTTTGCTTGTGGTGCTGTGCAAAATCCTCTTACTGTACATGCACAGAATACTTTCAATATTTTATTGTAAGTTACTAAAACCCATATTTTATTGATCAGTAGTTCTTCCATCATAATTATTTGGTTTTATTATCCAACTGCAGCGAGTACTGTCTAAGTAACAGTACAAATATACCGCGATATTGTACAGAAGAAAACCTGTCTGGCGTATTTGTACAATAGAAACCCTGTTTGGCGTATTTGTACAGTAGAAAACCTGTTTGCCGTTCAGGTCGGCGCGTGCACGCAAAGCTGTCACACTCTCCCTCTTTTATTGATAAATTTGTTGACAGCTGTTGGATAATAAATCTCTCGTTAGATGTTTTGGTGTTTAGTATAGCTGTATATTTTTACTCATTGTTTGTATTTTGACTCGCCCTACGGGCTCGTCAAAATACGGCACAACTCGTGAAATACATACAGCGATACTGCACACCAAAACACCTAATAAGATATATGTATTCTGTCATATGTGTAGCAAATGAAGTTGCCATACTGGACAGTACAAGAGACTGATATTTCTCAATGGCAAGCGCAGTATTGTTTCTCGAAATTGACTTCTGACATCAATAGAACATTTAAAACATTAAGTAAGTCTCTGTAGTCACCATATGCTAAAGAGGCAAAATTTTCTCCCAATATGGTCTTAGCTTTCGAAAGCGACCACCTAAGCTTGACATTTTGGGTGGTCGCTTACGGGAGGTTCGACTGTGTTCTGAACCCAGAACAAACGCGGATGATACCAGCCTGACACTTGCCAGGACTGACATTGAGCAAATAATTAAATTATCGCCTTAATCACGACCTGAGTAATGGGTACGAATGGCTGTCTGCTAACAAGCTTACCCTAAATATGACAAGAACTGAGTTTATGCTTATTGAATCAAGGCAGAAGTTATCACAATTTATGGAAAGTCCCTCTCCTACTATAAACAAGAATGCAGTAGAACAAGTAAGCTCCGCTAAATTCCTTGGAGTTCATGTCGATCAAAATATAAACTGGGAGTGTCATTGAAAATATCTCTAAGAAGATAGCTTGTGCCATTGGTGCAATTAAACGAATTCGGCATCTCACTCCATTTAATGTTTTAATTAAAGTTTATAATAGCCTTATCCAACCATATTTTGATTATTGCAATGTAGTGTGGGGAAACTGTAACAAGGGCCTTTCTGAAAAACTGCAAAGGCTTCAAAATCGCGCAGCTCGCACCCTGATGTCTGCAAGCTATGATAGTAATTAGGGTGGCGAAGACTCTTCCATCAAAGATTGGAACGGAAGTCTATCCTAACGTATAAAACATTAAATAGTATAACACCTGATTATCTGAGATCAAGATTCGTATATCGTGACAACGTAAATGCTTATCGTTTAAGGAATACCGAAAACAAATTAGTACTTCCACAATCTCGAACTAATTATCTTAAGAGATGTTTTTCGTAGAGCGGAGCTCACTTGTAGAACAACTTACCAATAGACCTAAGACAAGCATCTTCACTGACCGATTTCAAATCTAAATTAACAGATTAAGTCGCCACGGTTTAAAGTAATGTCTTAATTTTAAGTAAATTTTTAGACGGCCTCCATGGAAAGCAGGTTTTTTTCAATTTTTATTGTAGTTAGGAAGATAGGTTGATAGTCCAGTAACTTTGTTGACTGATGAAAAAACCGTGTATAATTAAAGTTATCGTATCTTATCTTATCATATCTTAGCCAATTTATCATAACTTGACCTTCAGTTAAGTTCAATTAGCCTTTCTTTACCACGTTCCATGGCGAGACCTGTAAAGCTTTGTGGTTGTTTTCCATGGCCTGTAAAGGAGGCCGGGACAAACTATGACAGTTGCAGCGAACAGGAAATCGATCTTTAACCTTCGTCTTCGTGTCGTTTTCTAATTGGACAAGATTAGAGCAAGACTAATATCATTTTCCATAACTACTGGAACCCAGGTGTCTGGATAGATGTGTACTTATGCGGGGGATGATCGGGGATGGGTGAAGTTATAGAGCCAAAATTAATCATCAGCACCAATAAGCTAGTAGCCTCGTAAACTAGATCCCTTCTCTTGTACTTACCTCTGTCATGCCTCCCTCAAGATCTGCGGACTTGTTTCCAGTTTGATCTTCAGGTTGTTCATTTCCCAGACACAATAGAAAGATTACAGTGATTGTAGTAATGCCCGGTACTAATCGGTCACCCATGTCATCGGATCCAACTAGAACTAAATTTCATTACCAAAAGTAAACGTGTCTTTCTTTACAAGAAATTGTTACAAATAATAAAAGAACGACTAGCTCTTGATCAAACAATTGCTTTGCAAATATTCACTTCCTTGGATTATGGGTAGAGTTGAGCCTGGGACAACTAACTCATAATACCTTAAAAATTAATGAAAGAATTCAACCAAGTAAGGCGTGGTGTAGTGGATAAGGGGATTCACTTCAGAGCAGGAGGTTGCAGGTTTGAGCGCTGGTGGGGGATGTCAAAAAGAAATTACATGAAAAAAGTCGGGGATTATGGGTCGAGGAGTCTGGTTAGGGAAAGGGAAAGAAACACACTGAGTGCAAGGGGGATTTAGGAAAAGTGAAATAACAGGGAGAAGCTTTGAGCATTGAAAGCAAAACTCAGTGATATAAAAGATTACTCCCTCGTGATCGTGGGTTGGCCTTTTCTAAATTCTGGGCCCATCTAGTTCCATATAATTAACTGTATGTGCCATCAAACATTCAAGGAGTCACCACTATGTTATTTGTAGTATGGACACATTGTGCAAGGTCTGAAAGAGATACTAATTTTCATGAAACAACAGTATTCCAGTGTCCAAAAGAGTCAAAGAAATGAACAAGGTTTAGCTGGAAATTTAAATAACAAACTCCTGATAACTTATGAAAACTTAAATCACCATTTTCCAGGAAGTGCGTTTTTAAAAAACTAGATCTCAATTTTATTTCATTATCTCATTTGTTGCCCGTAAGAAAATTGACCAAGGCAACTGCAAACACAGCTAGAGAATCCCAAATACATTAGAAAAGTATTAACAAGGTGGCGGTATTAAAGGGTTCTTTAAATGGGAAAATGAGTGAATCAGCTTTTGTTTGGACCAGAGTGAAGTGGCCGTAATAACAAGGTGGCTGTATTAATGGGGTGGCTGTGAGGCAGGGTTCCACTGCAACCATACACGATTTAGGAAAATTGTCATTATTGCATAAAGTTTGTGATCTACCAGACACCACAAAACACTTCATTGAAGGACAACAAAGGTTAAACAATAAATCAACAGCCTAATTACCAGTTACTAATTGATCAGGTTGGAAAGGAAAAGGAAGCAACCCATCTTGTCCTTGCAGTTATTTATTGTGGTCAAATTAAATTTTAAGTGCACTATTCAAAAAAAGTTTCTATAGTTTACTTTCGGGGAAGTAAGCAGACTTACACAGGCTATAATAATTACAAAACACCTGCTCAATATGTACAGAGAGCAGACTTAACAAAGAAAATAAAGACATGACTTTTTATTCACTTTGTACCTAATTAAAATGTAACCTTAAGGTGGCTTACTACAGTTTTTTGGAGACTCAGTAGCGCGCGCTTCCATTGCCTGCCAGACGTCAGTATTAATCGTGTGTGTAAAAATGACGCAAGCAATCCTAAGAAGAAATGAAAACCACTTCAACACTTGAAAGGCATTAAATCACTTTGGTATAAGTAGCAATGGTTTCAAACTCTGTTCAATAAGCCCAGCACCAAAAAACTATGACAAAAAAGTTCTATACGCGATACATGACGTGACATGAGCACACGCTTAAATAAATTACGAAGTGTGCTTTTCTGAATTTTTGTGATGTCAGCATGACCAAATAAATGCTAATTTTATTGAGTTCCTTTCAGTGAAGTTTTTTTTTCTAATTTGGCTCAGTTCTAACTACATACAATTCCTGTAAAATACCCTATTTTTTTTTTAAATCTGTCAGAGCTAATCTAATATATTTAGAACAATGACAAATTACAGAATATTGGAAAAACCGCCTGAACAACCTCGATTTTTTACCAATTCAAAATGTCAGGCAATATCATTTCCATGATGTGGCAAAGTATGAAAAAAATTCACTGAAGGAAAGTATAAATATTAAGGAGTTAAGGTCAAAATGAGGAATACATCTGCCTGTTATTAGATGAGATGTTGCCATGGTAATGGCCTTAATCCAAAAATTGACAACCAAAACATAAGCCTTATTTTAACAGTACCCATACTGGTAAATCTCTACAGCAAAAATTTTAAGAGAAATTAACTGAGTTTCCTTTTCTAACTCATGCTCTATAGGAGGGTGTTTGTAATTACTCTAGGGAGCCACCTTAAATAAAACACTCTTTTCTTTAGTTTGTTCTTATTTCAATGGGGTTGTGGAACATGGCCATCCACATAGAAATTCCTGGTTGCCTTTGGTAAAGTCACCTCAAGTCCTTCAAACTCCTTGGTTAGAATTATCTGGCAACCTGTTGATAAATAGATTGTTACTAATAGGTACAGTCAAGGAAAACAAAATTCACCCATTGTCAAGCGCCAATACATTGAACAACTTGACAGTTTTTAAATTATTTATGTCTTCAAAAGCAATATAAAATTGTTGCAACCTACAAATAAGTTAAGTCGTGCTGCACTTCATCAATGATATACTACTAACCTAATCTTGAGTTTTCCTGAAGAAATGGAGCCATATCCAGCATGTCATCCTCCCTAACAAAAACTTGACAAATTAATTTTGAAAACCCTTTTATAGGGGATTTTCCAAATTTAGCAAAGTAGTCCTTAGTTTGACAAGGCTTTCATTTGACTATAGAATCAGTACCAAGGGGGTGCAACTAAATGTACCAAATGTGGTCTAGAGGATCATCTGAATTATTTCATGTTAATTTGTAATTAAAGTGGCTTACTACAGTTTTGATGGATTATAACAGCCCAACTTCTAACTCTTTTAAAAAATATTCCAAGATGTTTTTCCCTTCTCAAGTCTTTTACCTTTCTATGTAAAACTTGAACAATTAAACGTCGACAAAGCCAAAATGAACGACCGAGCACCCAAGGAGAGACTGGACACTGGTAGGTTAAATCACGTTTTTCTCAAAATCTACCTGTATGACCCCACGTCAAAATTTCAGGACAGCAGAAACTGGCTCTGATTTAACATTCATGCAAAGTACAATAAAAATCTGTAAGACAGATTTTTCGCAAACTAAGAAAATGTAAAATCAAAAAGAGCTCAAAATCCATCTTACAGATTTTTTAAAAATTTTGGCTTTAAATGTGATTTACCCCTACAAATCAACTGTGAAAATTTCACCATGGGTTGTAAAGTAGGTTTTTGAGCAATCCTTGACCAAAGGCTGGCTTTTACAAACTTGTATGAGAACTGAATTGCGCATGCCCTTTATTTTAAGCGTGCGCTCATGTAACGCCATGTATCGCGTGCGAGAGAGTGAGCCGTAGAGTAAATTAGAGCTCTTTTACCGGTTATTTATTGAGCTTTTTATGTGATACTTTTTTGGCCCTAAGCTTAAAAACAAGTTTGAACGGAGTTTGAAACTATTGCTACGTATACCAAAGTGATTTAACGCCTTTCAAATGCTGAAGTTGTTTTCATTTTTCTTACGGTTACTTGTGTCATTTTTGCACGCACGACCAATACTGACGTCTGGCAGGCAATCATAGCGCGCACTACCGAGTCTCCAAAAAACTGTAGTAAGCCACCTTAAGTTCAAAACAACTTTCTTTGAAATTCACAACTAAAGAATCCTGTGTTTCAATTAATTGTCTTTCAGACAGCTAGTTTTATAACTTTCCACTAAAAGCCAAACAAAGATGATAATAATAATAATAATTATATTATATTAAATGAAAAAAATTTATAGCACAACTTACCATGAAATGATCAAGTGCACTTTACGTCATAAAAGTTAAAACTAATCCCAAAAGTCTTAAATTTACAATAGTTCCAAAAGAACAAACCATGTTAAAATGAAGTTTCACTTCTGGTCTGTTATTGCATAAGTGTAACAGGTACCTGGGATCTGGCCTTGCTCCCTATAAATTATTTTCTAGGAACATTTGTTTTTTTGAGAGATAGAAGAACAACTTACTTCTCTTCTGGTTCTGAAAGCTTTTCCAAGTAGTCTTCCCTTACATAAATATGACACGTGGAGCATGCTAAGGATGCTTCACAAGCTCCTTGTGGACAAAATAATGAAACAACTACATTAAAATGTGAGATTTTTGGTGCACTCTTATAAAGGCCAAAGTTTCTGGCCAAAGTTTCACAGCAGGCTTTCTCCTTAGAAATTTAATACATGAGGGTGGGAGGGTTTAGAGTAATCCCTATAACACATGATGCAAACATGATAATCGTAAGCTAAAAGGGCCTAAATCTGTGAAGGAAAAAATATGAACAGTTGATAGGTTTAGTGATGGGATGGTTTAAAGTTACTATAAATAGTTACTATGAACAATACTATAGATACTATAAACCAGTATATCACCCCTGCTTAATAAAGCACCAAGTTCACACCAAATTATTACTCTTACAGGTTTTATTGCCTAATGGCCTTGGTATTCAACTGTTAATACAGAGGACTTTGTCCAGGTGTTAGCTACCTATGAAATCCATGACACCCATCATCAAGTGCCAAGCCAGCTGCATAGCCTACCTTCCATTTCAATGCCATGACGATGTGCCAGGTATAGCAAGTTATCTCCTACTTTCCCTTTTACTTTTATTCGATTGCCATCACGATCAATGTATGTCACATTAACACTGCAATGAAAAGACTTGAACTTAGTAAAGTTTTACAGATGTGTGTTGGAAAATCCAAGATGTCAAGAATATGGTGATCTATGGTGTCTCTTGACCTAAAATTGCTTTTTAACAACGTTCCTATCAAGGGTGCTTGCTACGATAACTGAAGAGTGACCCTGCACTTTCAGACCTTCAATAATTATAGTTCTATACTTTAATTATAATTCTACACTTCTATATAATTCTATACTGAGATCAACGAGAAGCGTTGACACATTCTTTAAGCCTTTCAACAGCCAAAAGTCCTCATCTCACAGGAGCAAGTACATAACATTGAGCAAGTCCAGCAGTGGGCAGCAAGATTCATGAAACAAGATTACAACTGGAATTCTAGTGTATTTTAAATGCAACAGTTACTATCTCTGGAACAATCGAGTGAGACAAGAAGAGTTGCTTATACCTAATTATTATCACTGTTCTACTCACGTCACACAATACCATTCTAGTACTGCTTTTATATAACTGCCAACTTTTTCTGAGTTATAGGCCTGAGATTTTTATCCTTGTAGTGCCAGGTTTTTTGAAGAAGACACAAACATATCCGAAGATTCCCGAAGACATCCGAAAACTTCCAAAGATGTCCAAAGTCTTTTGAAGATGAGGTTATCAAAAAATGCTTTAGCCACAGCGACATACAATAGCAGAAGTGGAAACAGCCCTGACATTTCTCAGTCCCAGTCTCAGGACATGTATCGCTAAACATGACCTCAATCCCAGTGCTTTCTAATTGAAGAAGGAAGTATCCTTAGTTACACATGGTTTTCATTTCTTACATCGGTTTGGGTTTACATATTTTTGGAAATTGTGTAAAGCAAAGCTGCAACCACTCGCATTTTTCAAACAGGCATGAGAATTTGGCCTGTAAGCATGAGCTGGCGTGAGATTAAAGTTTTCAACCCACAGGCGTAAGACTCACGCCTAAGGCATGAGAGTTGGCAGGTATACTTTCCTACAACCAAGGGTGTGCTATGGCCATTACTTATACAGCTTCTTTTCTCGTTCCTAACCCTAACTGTTAAGCTAGATGTAGAAAACCCTCCATCCATTTCTCAATGGAGAATGAAAAGGATTGAAAAATTACCTTCCTTGACACATCAGTTTCAAGAGAGCAACTGCAAGATGGCCACCTTACAGCCAGCATTTACAGTAAGCCCACGCACACTGAGCAGCACTTAGCATGTGATCCACACCACCCTCAATCAGTAAAACAAGTTACTGTCTTTACAAAGGCTTTATGACTGGGTGAAGTGTCTCATCATGCAATCCTCAGTTCTCTTCAAGGAATTAGGCTTTCGAACCCTCTGAACAAATTTTGTTGGGCGTCTGTCAGCCAACTGTTTGCTGTCTGTTGGCCAACTGTAAGCCATTTGTTGGCCTTAAGTCCACTAACTGTGGGCCTTTCATTGGCCAACAGTTGACTGTTGGCTGACAGATGGCAGACAGTTTTCATTCCGTTTCAGACTCAAGTGTTGGCCAACAGTAAGCCAACAATTGGCGAACAATCAGCAAACTGTTGGCAATCTGTTGGTGATCCAGGGTTATCATATATAAGATGATTATGTAATTTTCTACTTTGTAAATGGTATACTTATATATTAAACTAATAAATTAATATTTAATTATTTAACAATGCTCAAGCTTTTTGCATTACATTCTAGTTGCATTCATAACTAACATGTATTAAGCCGGAGGGGGGTACTCCCAGAAAAATTTGGTGGGGGTGCGTGGCCCACCTCCCAAAACCCTAACCCTATTTATGACCAAAATCTGTGATTTTCCCTACCCTATTTATGACCAGACCAAAAGTTCAATACCCTGTTTATGACCATTACAGCTGACACAGTTGCCCTAAACATAATTTTTGGAGGGCTTTTGTTTATGGTGTTATCGATAATGATGAAAAAGTACCTTCTTCTAAAAAACACACCCAATTTATGACTGGAGTACAAAAACCATACCCAATTTAAAGACCAAAATGGCCAAATCGATCCTATTTATGACCAAAACGGCTGAAAAACCATACCTTTGGGGCCGCACATAGCTACATTGCCCATGTAAGGGAGTACCCCCCCCCCCCCAACTGGGTATTAAGCCAATTTCCATTGGGTGATATTTTATTGATTTACATGCATGACTTGCATATATGGTTGCTTCTGAAGCGATGTTGTCGTGTAAAGTTGAAAATATTAATTGTTTTAGGACTAAACTGGCAAGTTAGAAGTTAAGCTTTCACCTACACTTCATCTGGTGATTTTGGATCTTGCATCTCGTATTCCCCCGAGTGAAGAGGCCCTTGACAGTAAAGTAAAAGATACATTATAGATGGGTGTCTACATGAATACCAGATTGCAATAAATTGGTTTAAAATCACGAAAAGGAGCCACTACTAGCTACTACTTTTACAACAAACCTGCACGAATAAAGAAAAGCCGTTTGTTGTTGAGCTTATTTCTCCTTAAAACTTTTCGTGAGAGTACAGTGGTCGTCTGCATGGCATCTGTAATGTGTTTCAATAGCTGTGTACTTCTCCGTATCAACATCATAGCAAGAGAAAAACTATTTGTACTTTCATCACGTCAATGTGATAGTAACATTTGAAACCATTAGTTGTTTTCCTGTTAATCGTGTCCAGTCTCCAGATCCACAAGCCTCTCTCGGCCCAAACCATTCACTCTACGACCGAGCCTTTCAAATTAGCTTGGCACGTTGTTCTCTGACATTCGTTTCAACGCCGACACTGTGTTTCTTATCAATTCTTCTCCTTAGTATTGACCAGTTAACATGACTACGGGAACGGAGAAACCCAGTACAAGAGTTATTCAGGTGACAAATATCGCCCAAAATGCCACAGTTGATCAAATGAAAACGCTGTTTGGATTCTTGGGTGAAATTGAAGAAATGCACCTCTTTCCTGAGTAAGATTAAGCTTGCTGAACACAACCTTTATTATTATACCATTATTATTTATAACAAAGTTAAAAGAATGTTTAGTGATAGCACATTGTTTTGATTGTTTCAGGGATCCAATGATTCACCTTGGTACAGCTACGCGAGTTTGCTTTGTTAAGTTTACTGACCCTTCCAGTGTGCATGTAGCTCAACATCTTACAAACACAGTCTTCATAGACAGAGCGCTAATAGTTGTACCAGTTCAGGATGGTAAGTTCAGATTTACTCCGTAAGTGCCATCAAATGGGTCATTCCATTTTTTATCTGCACTCCTTCGGCTTCCCCCACCCCCACTTATAAATTGTAATAATTTACAATTTATATTTTTTTCGGTGGGGGGGACTTAACAATATTGAATTAAATTAGTCTACCTACCTAACTAATAGGTCACTAATAACTACTACAATAAAAGAAATGATAAAAGCATGCTTTTCAAGGAAGCCATGTATGAAAGCAAAGTAAAACTTACATAAGACTACCATTAAAATCATAATTTTTCAACTTAGATTTAAGTTCATCAAGAGAGGGTGACTGACGAATATCCAAGGGTAAACTATTCCACAGTACTGCTCCGCTGTAGGACAGACTTCTTTTACAATAATAAGTGCGGAACTGTGGAATGGCAAGCAAACAGTCACCATCTCTTAAGTTATAGGTTAAGGTATAGGAAAGTGTGTACAAAGTGCGAACTAAGATAGTCCAAAATCATATTATTTACAATCTTATACATAATTATTATTGATTTAGCAACAAGGCGTTGATGGTCCAGTTGAACCCAGTTTACCATTTGCAACAATTTGTCAGTACCACGATTGTAATTTGAAAAAGTTATGACACATGCAGCACGATTTTGAAATATTTGTAACTTTTGAGAAAGACTCTTAGAACAGGATCCCTACACCAAGCTGCAGTAATTGAGATGAGGTTAGGCTTATGAATTGTAGATGAAAAGTAGAGTCTTATCTGGGACCGAATACCTAATATGTCTAATGGCGCTTATATCAGAAGCAATCTAAGTTTCAAAGGTTTTTGCGTTCTTGAGGAACAAGAGAATGCATCCTAATTTTGTTTCGCAGACCCGAGAAATCGAGATGTTTTGTGAAGACCTCAAATTGTTTTTTCAGGGGCTTTAGGCCCTGTTTTTGTGTCCATCTGCTACGTCATACTTGTTCTCTTTTGTGGCTTTTGACGTTTTGGGGTTCTCTTTGAACTTGTTTTTCACTCTGATTGCATTCAACAATAAAGGGAATGCAGTCCCAATGCAGACTGGAGTGAGAGTTTTTGGCCAGTCGAAAACAAATTACATCATCGCAAAGCATGTGTATATTAGACAATTTGCTTTTTCAATCGTTTTCATGATCGCTCGTTTCTAGAAGTTTGATTCTGGACCGAGCATGGGCTGTTTGGTCAGGATGTGAGATGATGTGCTTTTGTTACATAGCTGGGACAACATTATTAATTCTGTTCACGAACACGACTTATAATCGCCTTGACTTTGGAATGTTAACCGTGGGAACAGCCATATTTCTTTGGCCATATTTTGATTACATATGTTGACTTAAATAGTTCCAGTGCCCGCAAATAGTTCAGTCTGTATCAAGCAAAGGTCAAAATTGAATTGATGGAAGAGTACTCTGAAACCAAGACCTATAAGAATAAGCCAGAACTAAGGAACAGCAATGTAAATGCTGACTTATTTTTATTCATCAACGGAAATAATAATTATTGCCAGTCGTACAGAGTTTGTCCGGGAGTTTGTTTTAAACCATGGATAAATGGAAACAAGAGTGCAAATGTTACAAATGTTAGCTGATATTTGTGCTTCCAGCTCAGAATACTAGATGTAACACAGGTATTCTTTTTAAAAATTAGCCTTTATGCTTTAAGACCTTAAACATTACCAGTAAAAGTGAAAATGAGACGTTTAACATGAATTTGTGAGTTAACCGAAACTGGAGCTGTCGCGCAACGTGTCATCAAAGGTCATATCAAATCGCATTAAAGCAAGGAAATCAAAATCCACAGAACAATAGTGGACTTTGTCAGTATGTTATATGTCTGTAAAACTTCAGCTATTCACATAAAGATAATGATTTCAGCAACAGAGAACTATTATCACAGGCGGAGAACGCACTCCTAATCTTTGATTACTACTAGGTATAACAGTTTGACTTTTTTACATTCTTGATAGCATTGTTTACTTCATTGCGCAAATTCTTAAAATTAGTCCAATCACTTGGATTGCCTGTCCGCAAAGCCTTAATTTTAAGACGATCTATCCGATACATCAAATTCTTAAGCTCAGGGGTTGTCCATGGACTTTTAGAAGCACGAATGTCTTTAGTCTGGAGTGGAGCGTGCAGATCACACACTTATATTATAAGAACAAAGATTTCCATTTCAACCACATTTCATTGGGGTTATCTATTCCCATGAGATCAGCCCACGGTTGAGCCAAGATGTCCAAACAAAAGCTATTAGAATCAAAACTTTTAAATTGCCTATATGAAACAGTGCTAAATCCTTTGATGGGGGATGGCAATGAAATTTTACGAAAAACATAAATCAAACTATGGTCACTGATTCCGATGTTAGATTCTCCAGAGCAAGATACATTGTCCGGGTGACTAGTAAAAGTGACATCAATTAAAGTGCTTTTCACAGGTGTTACTCTTGTCGGTTCATTAATAAGTTGTTTTAGATTATAGATATCAGTAACGTTTAGTAGCACCTGGGTATTTACATTATTCAGAGATGAACGGAGTATATTACAATGGAGGTCATTCCACTGAAATAGGACCCGCTCTGAGATTTTTGGGAGACTTTGCTTGTTGATTGTTTGTATTATAGGAACTTAAATTTTGAAATAAAAATGAGGGGTCCCCATGTTCGTTTAGGAGCAACAGCACCTTGTTTATGCGCAATAAATCCATATAATACCATGATTGTAGTCATGATTGCTTGCTAAATTCACGTTTCTGACAATTGTTTTTTGTTCTACACTGAGAATTGGTCCATATTTATTTTACACACAGAAATTTATTACTCAATTCAAAACAACAGAAAAAACAGATAGGTCACCATACTCGTTTGTGAGAAAATGATGATTTACCTCCATGGTGAGGTCCAGCCGTAAAGAGAAAGCTGCCATGTTTTAATGCATGTACACTAATCACGTGTGAAATTATGCACAGTAGGGATGCGCAATGCAATACTGGGGACTGACCTTAAGGTCGCCCATAAGGTAATGCTCTTTCCCTTCATCATCTAGTTTTCCAACAAAAGATTCAAAATCAGAGAATAATTCAAAAGGTGAATTGGGAGGTCTGTACCATGTGGGAACAATAAAAGATTTGCTTCTTGGTTTACCAATTTTGATTAAAAGGCTTTCCAGTTGATCAAATACGACGCCCTTGCGAACATCATAATTAATATTAGTAGAAGTCTACTAGTATCGATTGCAGTCCTTGAATTTTAGGAAGTGTTTGGCTTCTTCTGCAGTCCCATAACAATTATTTTCCAATTACTATGAAATAGTTTGATAGATTTGATAAAGGGCATTGTTTGGATAAAACTCCAAATAAAACATTTTATGCAGAAAGATGGATTGACTGATTCGATAGATGGTACCGGTATGCTTCAAAATTAGTCCAGAACGTTTTGGAGTGAGGGCATTCATAGAAAAGGTGATATAAATTCTCAGGTTCATCATTACAAAAAGTACATACATCATTAATTCTAAATCCAATTTTGCGTAGTTTGCATGTTATTGTAGAGAATAGAATTAATTGCTTTGTATTGGAAGGCCTTGTTAGCTGTAATTAATCTGATTGGCTGGGCCATTGCACACTATCAGCCATGAGTGTGCAGTAGCTTGGTGTGGTCAACAAAATTGCAATGCTTTCTCATTTCTCTGCAGTTTCGAAAAATCAGTTAAAAACAAATGGATAATCAAATTATTCCTGAGAAGACTAAAAGGAGGGCATTTACGGTTTCTTGAATTATAAAAGTTCACAAATTTTGAAAGAAACTGATAAGTGCACATAAACAACTGCAAATGTCAAATTGACAATTCAGTCTGCACAAATTCTCTAAAGCGTGAAGTTTAATACTAAGACCAGAAATAATAGGAATCGTTAGTTGCAGGAAACTTCAGTTAGAATTCTACTAAAACAACCAGATTGTTCACTCTTGATTTCTATGAGACAATACAAGGCTGCTGCCTAACGGGCGCCCGGTCGCCTGAGGCGCCTAACTTACGAGTGCGGGCGACTAAAGTTTTGTTCAACGAGCCCGAGTGGGCGCCTAAACATGGAGTTTTGTTTCCCATGTAATATGTCCGATGACTTCAATCTTCTCATGAAATTGGTCAAAAACTCGTTCACACAATAAATTAAACGGAAAACAACAGCTACTCTGGTCCTGTTTTGCTTTTATCACGAGAAATCTGGGCAAAAGCACGGCAACAAAGTCTCTGTCCGCTCACGAAACAGCCGAAAACAGCCATGTTTGAAAATCGCCCTGTAATGCATTGCAAGCTCAGTATTGAATAACTGTAGATCATGTATGCCAATGGATTGTGTCTCTGTTGATGCCTTACTGATTCCAAGTTGCAAATTAACTACTTTGATAACAAATATTTTTGGAATTGGAGTGATGATCCTGCTGACATTATATTTACAGTTGAAAAAAGATAAATGTGTCTAAATATTTTTCTGATATTTCAGAAAACTTCACTTAGATGTACTGAATGAATTTCTTTAGGTTCTGAAAGGATAATTCAAGTAACTAGCCAGCAAAAAGAACACATCATTGCAATTCTCTTTGCATACTAGGGTTCTATATTTTAAATTATCAAATGAATTGTCGCGACTCCGCCCAATATACAAGAATTTATTTTCTCCAAAGAAGTGGCCAATATTGCTGTAATGCTGCCTCAAAATCACCTTTAGTTTATACTAATGTCAAGCCCGGGGAAAGAACACACATTTCAGTGAGGCCAAATTCAAACCCCCCCAAATGCCTCTTTCATTTTTGTTTGTTTTCATTTGTGGCTTGCATTTCACAATTTGTACAACGTATTTCGTCTTTTTAAAATAGAATTGCAAAACTCAAAAACAAAAACAGCAATATAAATTTTTATAAAAAAAGCTGCAGCACCTGCACGGATAAACCAATAATTGAGTTTGACCAGAAATAGTATTCTTTCTCAGTCATGACCTGATCACTTTGTTAAATGCTTTATTTATAAAATTTGGTTGATATTAGACCATATTAGTGTCTCATGGAAAATCTCTGCCTCAGGACCCCTCCCCAAAATTTCCACAATTAACCCCCCGCCATCTTCCTCAACCTCCCCAACCCCCCTCCCTCCCCCCCCCCCCCCCCCGATTGACCACGGAGAATTTTATTTGGGCTCCTAAAAAAGTGGCTTGGGCTCCTAACTTTTGGTGGAAGAAGCCCAAAGGGCTCCTTAAAGATTTCCTTAGGCAACAGCCTTGCAATAGTTGATTTGGCCTTGGGCCACCTCATAGAAATCTTGAGTTGATAATCTAATTTTTAATTAGAGTGCAGTGGCTGTCAATCATCTACAAAATGGCAAGGTTTTTCCATTTACCCGATGTTTTTGAGGGACGTTTAAACGCAAATGGATAATTAAGTTCCTGAGAAGACTAAAAGAAGGACATTTACAGTTTTTTGGTTGTAAAAATTCAAAATATTGAAAAAAGGGTGTGCGCGCGTAAACAACGGCAGATTTCCAATGAAAATTCAGTCTGTGCGATGTTGGCACAAGTTTACTAATAGGTGGAGAAATAGCTGGAAACCGCTAATTATTTGCATTGATTTTACTTATAATTCTACTTAAACAATTAGATTATTCGCTCTCAATTTCTATGAGTCGATAGTTGATTTGGCCTTTGGCCTCATCAGCTATCACCTCATAGAAATCTCAAGCTCATAATCTAATTGTTAATTAGGGCAGATGTAAAAGCAAACCCCACCTCCATTTCTGCTGTTTGGTGGTCGGTCGCAGCAAACAATATCATAACCATCAACGCTGACCTCATTATCGGCAATAATATCATGTAATTGAGTTTCATTGGTTGCTAACAAATCGAGGCATTTACTATGCAAATTGATGCAAAGCTCATCAATATGTCTCGGAAGACTAGTGATGTTTAAGCATGCCATTTTAAAGCCATGTTTGTTAGGAATCAATGTTTGAGAGTTAAAAGAAAAGCTATTACAAGGGGCAGAATGGGCATGAGAAGAAGGGTTTGAAGGAGACCCCTACTTACTTTTCTGGGGGGGTAAAATTCAAAGTACCTTAATAGGGTGGTTGCGGATATTAAATGGAATGGCCCAATCATACAGCACCAAACACAACTTTGCAGACACTTCAAATTTCAGAACAAATGAACAAATTTCCTTTAGATAAATATATTGATTCAATTGAGGCCTTGAGCTACTGTACTGTATTTTAATTCCAAGCTTTCGCCATTCTACGGCATCATCAGGGAATGAAAGAAAATCTCCCATAGTGCGTGATAGAATAGTGGTGTAGGTGACGCAAGTGATAGGATATATTAGGGACGATGGGTGTAAATATGGTGATAGAAGTATAGATCGTTTTCACATGACGTCATCAGATTCCAAAATTCAAAACTAAAGAGCCACAAAAATTTTTATCCTCATAAGGCATAAGGGGATCTAAACTTATATCTGTTTACGACTTTTCAGCTCAATAGCATGCTTGGTTTGGAAACCAGTGCCGTTTGAAGTTCAGAATTATGGCTGTGCGTGACATACCGCTCCAATTGCGCTTGTGGAAAAATATACACTTATCTAGTGATTTTTGCCCTTTTTAGGAGTTAAAGTGTTAGGTAAAGTGCTTGTTGGTTCAGTTCAGATAATCAGTCGCCCAGATAGCCAAAGGAAGTTCCTGATGTTTGCACTATTTTCCAGCCGCCATGTTGGTGGAGCACAGAGCTCCACCAACAAGGCAGCTCAATATTGAGCTCTGTAAATTTGCACAAAATATTTTGACAAATATCTGAAGTTTGGGAAAATGTAGAGACCCAAAAATTTAGAGAAGTGTCTCCTTTACCTGTTTCCTATAATATTAAAATTTATTTGACTTTATCCACTGAATAGTTTTCAATTTATTTTTCTGTTGCGTGACAGTGAAAACCATCTATATGATAAATTATATGGACAATAGTTAGTGAGTATAAGTGGTGAAGCGGTACAAATAAGGGAGTAAAAAAAAAAATTAAGCAGTTCAAGATAAAATGAAGTAAAATAATGAAAGTAAAATAAAAGTTCTATGAGTTCGATATTACATTCTTTTGGAAATATACGATAAAATGGATAGTCATTAATGAGTACAAGTGATGAAGCAGTTCAAAATAGTTTGTGAAGAATTATCGCTATAAAACAACATGAACAAAGACAACTTGACGATCAGCTTAAATCATCCCTGACACCTGACGTAGCTACCAAAGTCCGTTCTCAGAGATATTTTGCATATAACTCTACCAGCAAAATACACAGTGAAAGATTCCAAAAACTGTTAAATGTATCATTGCAGTAAGTGTCTTTCTTCTGTTGTGTTTTCTGTTGTAATTCCTTCATCAGAGCAGCAGGTTAATATTTCATCATAACATTTGATGAAGAAATAACCATGACAATCTGAGTATACTGTTGTACTATGGACTCCTATTTGATTATGAGTGGACAGTATACAAATGCTTGCCAAAGTTTCAGGGTATCTAAAGTGTACAATTCCTGATACCTGATGCATGCATTCTAACTGCATGCATGAATTTTTGTTCCAAAACTGACTGATACACATTGCTGTTGTTTGTTCAGGAACTATTCCAGATGAATCTAAAGCAGTTCAGTTGGCAGCGCCTGCAAGTGCTGTAGCTGGAGGCTTCACAGGATCATCAGGAGGGTTACTGCCCACTCCGCCAATACCAGCTCAGGTACAGCAACTGTAGCTACTACCCTTTCCACCATGCCAGCTCATATAGATACTACCCAGTCCACTATACCAGCTCATATAGATACAACCCACTCCACTGTACCAGCTCAGTCACACTAACACCTTATCTGCATGCTGTATACCTGTTCACCAGCTCATATAGATAATCCCCTGGCTTCTGTCTCTGACACTACAGGTACCTTTTACTTTTGAATTACCTTACATTGCTCCTTTTTCTATCATCACGCAAAAAAGGTTTGCCACTCTGACAAATGTTATTGTAACACCATTGATATTAAGTTAGTTTTCTCATCCTGTAAAATCTGTAGCATGTTTGGTGTGAAAGATCCTATCCCTCGTGGGCTCCATGTGGGTGTGGTATATAAGTTTTTGTGTGCGGGCTGTAATGCCTGTTATGTTGGCAAAACCACCCAGCATTTTTCCACGCGCATACGTGAGCACATGTTCACTGATAGGACCTCTCACATTTTCAAACACCTACAAAATTCTCAGCAATGTCACCCTTCATGCTGCAGTATGAATCCTAGATCACGCTTCCACCACCTTCCAGCTTAAGATAAAAGAAGCTATTCATATTCAATAGGAAAAACCTACACTAAATCATCAACTTAATCATATTAATTTAAAACTTTCTTTGTAATGTTCTACATTGTCATGTTTCCTTTTGTTCTTATAGTCAAATAGCATTTTTCATACACGATATATTCAACTCTGTACTTTGTAAGTTAAACTGAAGATGACAGAAGATTCTGTTGAAACATGTTTTTAAAAAACGTTGTGTTGTTTCTAAAATTTTAACGTGTCTGCTAATATCCAGACCTTTTGTCATATAGATACTACACACTCCACTATATCAGCTCAGGCACACTAGTGCACTATCCACACACTGTATACCTGTTTACCAGCTCATATAGATACTACACACTTCACTATACCAGTTCAAGGACACTAACACATTATCAGTATTTACACACTGTATACCTGTTTACCAGCTCATATAGATACTTCACACTTCACTACACCAGCTCAAACACACTAATGCACTATCAGTATTCACACACTGTGTGGCTGTTAACCAGCTCATAGAGATTCTGCACACTTCACTATACCAGCTGAGGCACACTAACACACCATCAGTATTTACACACTGTATACCTGTTTACCAGCTCATATAGATACTACCCATTTCACTATAACAGCTGAGGCACACTAACACACCATCAGTATTTACACACTGTATACCTGTTTACCAGCTCTTATAGATTCTACACACTTCACTATACCAGCTGAGGCACACTAACGCACTATCAGTATTCACACACCGAATACCCATTTACCAGCTCGTATAGATTCTACACACTTAACTATACCACCTGAGGCACACTAACACACTATCAGTATTCACACACTGTATACTTGTATACCAGCTCTTATAGATTCTACACACTTCACTATACCAGCTGAGGCACACTAACACCCTATCAGTATTCACACACTGTATACTTGTATACCAGCTCATATAGATTCTACACACTTCACTATACCAGCTGAGGCACACTAACACACTATCAGTATTCACACACTGTATACTTGTATACCAGCTCATATAGATTCTACACACTTCACTATACCAGCTCAAGCACACTAATGCACTATCAGTATTCACTCACTGTATACCTGTTTACCAGCTCATATAGATACTACACACTTCACTATACCAGCTGAGGCACACTAACACACCATCAGTATTTACACACTGTATACCTGTTTACCAGCTCATATGGATTCTACACACTTTACTATACCAGCTGAGGCACACTAACACACCATCAGTATTCACACACTGTATACTTGTATACCAGCTCATATAGATTCTACACACTTCACTATACCAGCGGAGGCACACTAACGCACTATCAGTATTTACAGTTCATCACTAAATTTTCTCCGATTCTTATTGGTTTAAATTGATCACGTGATGCGATAGTGTTCATCCACGGAGAGACACTATCAGCCCATAGTGCCCGTCCGAGGAAAATACCTGGATGGATAGTACTCGTCCATGAAAATATTTCTGTAAACAAGCGGGCTTATAGGAGGTAAACAATTGAAATTGTATTTAAAGGGTTTTTGTTTGTTTTCTTTTTCAAATTTTACATTTGGCTTTCACAGCTTTCATCTCAAAAAGTTGAAAAATTCAGTATGATTTTGTACTGGCGCGGAAAAAAATTTAGCGGTGAACAATTAAGACAATAGAGTGTTTATGTTTCAGAACTATCTGTCTGATAGTTGCCCCTTGGAAATTTGATGTTCTTGAAACTAGCATATTTGCCCTCGACAGAAACACTCTATTGTTCAATTACACACTGTATACCCATTTACCAGCTCATATAGATTCTACACACTTCACTATACCAGCTGAGGCACACTAATGCACTATCAGTATTCACACACTGTATACCTGTTTACCAGCTCATATAGATTCTACACACTTCACTATACCAGCTGAGGCACACTAACGCACTATCAGTTTTTACACACTGTATACCTGTTTACCAACTCATAGAGATTCTACACACTTCACTATACCAGCCGAGGCACACTAACACACTATCAGCATTCACACACTTCACTATACCAGCTGAGGCACACTAATGCACTATCAGTATTTACACACCGTATACCTGTTTACCAGCTCATATAGATTCTACACACTTAACTATACCAGCTGAGGCACACTAACACACTATCAGTATTCACACACTGTATACTTGTATACCAGCTCATATAGATGCTACACACTTCACTATACCAGCTGAGGCACACTAACACACTGTCACTATTCACACACTGTAACTTGTATACCAGCTCATATAGATACTACACACTTCGCTATACCAGCTGAGGCACACTAACGCACTATCAGTATTCACACACTGTATAAATGCACTATCAGTATTTACACACTGTATGCCTGTTTACCAGCTCATAAAGATACTACCCACTCCACCAATACCAGCTCATTGCCCTCTCCTCTTTCCTTTCATTGTATTTTATTTTATCACTGCTGTATTCCAATCTTGAAGTGGAGAAATGAAATACAAGTACATTAAAATGTATTGGTAAAATATTTGATCACCAAATTTGACACAGAAATTTCAAAGCACCCAAAGTGATTGTTTAGCAGTCTTCACACAGTTCTGAGGAGTGATGATAAGGCAGACTTACTGTAGTTCTCAATGAGGGGTCCCATTAAATGCATATATATTAACTTAAAAAAAGTGCCATCAGTCATTTTGGAGTTTGGGATCATTATCTACATATTGCTAAGTAGAGATGTTTTTTTTTTAATATTTGTTCTTGTCAATAGTGTATTTTGAAAGTTTATATTCTTGCTATACACTTTGCTGTGGTCAAATTTAAAACAGTGCTATGCACTTACATATTTTGGCTAAGGATGTGTGAGAAGATCTATTTAGAAGAAACTGTGTTATCTTGGATGTAGGGTTACAGTTAAATATATTTTGACACCTTGTACATGGAATTCTGGTGAAATATATACTCTAATTGTTTGGATTTGACTTTCCTTTAGGTTCCTATTGTCCCAGGTGTAGTTTCTACTGTCATTCCTGGGGTAAGAATACCTGTCTAGTTTAATATTAAATATTCCACAACCTCATCCCCAGGGCCTTCTCATTGCCAATTTTCAAAATGGCGGCTCATTGGGAGAAGACCCTGGCAAAGGCTGGGTCACGTGGTACAAAGCCTCCAAAAATCTTGGAGATTTTTATCACATGAAATTTTGAAAAGACCAGAACAAAATGGCAGCTAAAATTTAGTTCAAAATTTACCTTAGAATGCAGAAATGTTATGCATGAGGCAGTGATGGCTTCCTAGAAATATAGCACATTATTTTTGCCGCGTTTTTGAAATCAGGTTGAATCTGGAGCGCTACGGTACGTACAACTGACAAATGTAAGTTGCCTGTTTGTAAGCTTACTTTACATGAAAGACTGTAACTATTTGAAATAAAGAAGTTTATAGTTAATTTTCCTACAGTGCTTTCAGTTTTTATGAAACTCTCAATTCTGATTGAACTTAAAAATATACACTGAGCTGAGTGACTCAAAATGAGTGGATTTTTTTTTTTACCTAAGCTTAAGTTGCATTGAGTTTAATTTTCTACCCTAGTGGCCACTCTTGTTGCATAATGTTTTGAATCCTGTTGATTATTAGACTCTTTTTTGAGTAAAGTTAACCCGAGATCAAACCTACTCTAGTAAATATTTCTGCCTGAACTGTGTTGTATGGTTTTCCTTTCCAAATGAAGTATATGCATTCAGTGGCTGAATGCATGTAATGAGTTGATGTCAAGTAAGTTAACTATTGTTCACTGGCATAAAATTAAAAGACATAGTGTATTTACCTTAAAAGCAGTCAAAAGTACACAATTGTTCCAACTTTATATTGTCCCGTCACAACACATTTTGCTTCTCATTTCTGCTGAGTTAATTTCACTTTTATGCAATAACAGTGATCAGCTCCCAAGAACTGTTTTGGATTTGGGTGTACATTTTCAAAGTGAAGCTGTTAGCACCAACTACCAGAAGAAACATTCTAAAATAAACAAAATTTGTTACCCCATGCAGTAGTTTTTGTGTTTGTGTTTCTCCAACCAGGAGAAGAGCAGCCTCTCCCTTGTTGTGGATGAAAATAAGAGAATTGTGGAAATAATACTGCCCTCACCTTAAAAAAAGGTCTCAGAGATCCCTCACCTTGACAGAGTATTTCTTTTCTTACTTTCCAATAATTTTTATGAGAATATAAAGACTGAGATTACCATTCTAGTAATTATGTGTAATGAAACATGCTGTTGGAGGTTGCAGCAATACAGGATGCATAGAATAGAGTATTTCTCTTCGTTCAATATCTCTATCTCCATAAAACTCAACCAGAAACAAGAAAAGGCCAAAGAAGTGGTCTGGTCTGTGTGAAGCTAAAGCCGGGGAGCCATCGAGGATTTCTTCGATCTCGGGTTCACCTAGAGATTTTCATGGCCTGTATATTCTTCTCTATCTCTAGTAGAAGGCTTGAAATTGTCAAGGTACTGCATAAGATGCGAATTTGGGATAAGCTGGAAGCCATCTGACTGTTTTGAGCGCAAACGATCCTCCGAGTTCCAGACAAAACTATAGGTGAGGAAATTACATGACAAATTGAATGCGTCATGTTTATGTGTACTTGAAATAGAGACTTTTCTGAAGGAATAGTAAACGAAACTTACGTTTTACAATTAAGGAGGCAAATAAGATTGTTGAGGCTTCGAAGTGGTGAGCCATGTATTTGTGGATTTTAATAAAAACGCAAGCACACCAGAGGTCGTAATCCGGCCGTATTTCTCAATGGCCATTCCGAATACAGAAGTGTTTTGTTCTTTGAGTTTCATCTTTGAGGAACGAAATATATCTAAATTACAAACTTAGAATGGATCAAGCATTTATAAATATATGAGGAAAGTGAAACAAACAATTAAGATTCGACTCTACAGCTACCGATTGTTGTGCTGAAAGAAGAACGTGCTTGTCAGTCAACTGAAACACAAACTAATAAGTTGAGGACTCCCAGGTTATTAGCGTACGTAAAATGGACAATTCATTCAAAATAACAGTGAAGTAGAAATGTATTAATTTAACTGATACAATACTGAACCTCATTTCAATATCTCTTATGTTAACAACTATTTTCAATCATTGATTTGGAGAAGTAGGCAGGAGTGGACTACGACTGAATCGCATTTTATCTTGTATTTCGGGGGAAATTAATTTCTGAATCCAAAAAATGTTTGACACTCCGAATCTGCTTGTTCAGTGAAGTTAAATTGCTAACTCTTCGTGTTCATTGACATCTTTATAACTCTTTAAGAGCTGTAACCTAACTCTTCAGCCATTATTTGTACCTTAACAACCCAACTGGACCTGCAAATTGTCGATCCTGGCCTAAATATAATACAATGCAGCAATCTTGACTGGTGACCCGCACTTCGAAATGGAAAAAAATGTCTACATCGCAGCCGTCCAAATCGTAGCTACACTGTAGACTCTGAATTTTAATGCTAGATGATACAGTTCTTTCACTTAGATATCTTGTGCAGTTTTGGTACAATATGAATCACAAATAACCCAAAAATGTTTTGACTGCCCTCGAAGCTCAGTCTGAAGTCTCTTGAGTGTTTCAGCCCAGTTCCCAAAGTGACGTCACTAGTAGCCCGACTCAGATCCCACTTTGCGCAGCCGTGAACATAGAAATTGCATGATTAAATGCCTGTAGAAACGCAGGGATTTTATCAATCAAGAATTTTTTTGCTGAAGTAATCAGGGAAACTGGTAAATTTTATTAAAGAAAAAAAATTGTGGAATTAGTGGCACTTTCAATATATAGCACATATTTTTGCAATGTGTGGTTCCAGAAAATATCCATACCCCCTCCCCCCACAGAAGGAATTGGAAATATTCCAGAGGGGTGGGGGGGGGAGTCCACAGGCCCAAGAAAATCCAGAGAGGGGTGGAAGAGAAACCGATTCCATAATTCCCATCATAATGCTCAATTTTCGTTTGTTTGCATTTAGCTACCCAAGCCGGGGACGAAAAATTAATAGCACAAAATGAGTATGTTCAGCATGGTTTATAGGCTTGATTTCTATTGCCACATGAGCAAGCAGCTGGTGAGCGAAGTCCATGTTGGTGAAAGTACACAAGTAGATGCTGTAAATTTGAATTGCTTGGATGACTGCCACACTTACTTAGCCAGGTGCTTTTGTCACTACGAACTGTATCGTCTTTGGTGGCAGATATTTACCCTGCAGTTAGTTGTTATGCATTAGCCGTCTGCATGGAAAATGCGTCCTCTAGTACAAAAACAGCCAATATATATCAAACACTTGGGAGAGTGTTTAACCACATACCAAACACCATAAATTGCATCAAAAACACAGAGCTATGCTGTGCTACAATACAGTTATGTTTCAACCCCTAACCTAAACTGCATTAAATTCTTTATTTCTCTGAACAGCACAACTAGCCAAAAAGCAACAAAAACAGCACTAGCTGAATGGTCAATGCTAATAACATTTCTGCAAGACATTATGTGCATTGCATCAAGTCTTTAAACACTGCAGGCTGGCTCTAAAATTACTTTAACACCATCCACACACCAAATACATTTGACAACAGAAATGTCATACATGTATGCTATAATCTAGAATATTCACAAGGATATTTTAAGCCTAAAACTTGCAGAAAAATATAAAATATTCAGCCTGGGCCAGAAAAACAATATTATTATTAGAAAAAACGAGTGTATTTCAAATAGAAATTGGATAAAGCCCGATCCTAATACAGATGGAATATGTGTCCGCAAACAACAGATCAGACACGATCTTCTGTAGAAAAAACAAGGGTCACAAAAAAACAAGCAAAAGCTCCTTTTAGATTTGAAATTCAAACATAACAAACCATTCACACTCTCTCATCCCACTCTAATTTGTTTTCGTTTGCAGAAAATCTAATAGTGCATGAATATAGAACAAAAAACAGCACATAAGGCCGCTTGTGACAAGCTGCAGTTTGCTAGCTGTAGGCAGATCTGTACTTCAATACAATCTTTTAAATGCTCGTTATTCACATTTTCCCGGGCTTATTTCTACTTCTATGGTATTGGTTACATCGTGTAAATTAAAAATCTAACGAATAGGATTCACCTGTCAAATTGTTAACAGCAGCCTGATTCAACATTGCATGAACTGAACTGCAATACAACCTCCTGTAGCCTGCGAAAACAGTGGTCCTTCTTCACTCCCGGCCAGAGTGGCGTTTCGCCACTTGGAACGGGAGCGAAGAAGGACAACTGTTTTCACAGGCTAAACCTCCTGTATCCCTTTCTTTTTCATATAAACACTCACCAAGTCCACCATATTTCTTTAGGATGCATTTATACCAATCAGCCTGGTTGTATGAATGGGCCAATCAGTAAGGGTGTTAGTTCAGCATTGCCAAGGGTATTCTCCCATCCCGCCATTTTGAAAAGTGTAGAAGGCTCTGGGGACGAGGTTGAAATATTCCAAGCTTTTTTTGGTAGAGGGGTGAGGGCATGTTACAACCTCCTAGGGTGATAGACCTTTTTCTATTGCAGACTCCAGCTGCAGCCTGTAATGAGAAATGTTTACTAAAGCTCACGTTAAAACTACTTTCAGAGACACTTGGTTTAAATCTTGATGCTTATTAATATGTATACAGTTAGGTTATCATATGAATGCTAGTGCAATTAAGGATTTAGACTATGAGTGACATTTTAAAATTCTCCTAAAATTGCATGGCAAGTGCAATTTGAAAGAATTTTAAATCACTCATAGTGTAAATCCTTAATTGTGTTGGCCTTCATACAATTACTCAGTTATGATGAGAAATTAACACTGCAACAGCAATTAGAAAATTAATGATAAATTGGCCTGCTCTCAGCCAATCCAACGAAATCTGAATAATATTGTGTTATTTATATTTTTTTAAATATATTTGACCGCATAAACTAATGTGTTCTTTTCTGATGTTAAACAGTTGGCCACTGCCCTGACTGTACCTGCCCCATTACCTCCTCCACCTCCTCTCAACAATGTGGACCCCACTAAAATTGATGAAATACGCAGGACAGTCTATGTTGGCAACTTAGACACGACGGTAATGATATAGGTGGTTTACAACAATATATGTGGTGCAATATTTTGCTCTGACAGGCCATGGTCATCTCATGTGGACAAGTTTGGTTTTGTTCATATTATAAACTAACTTCTTGCCCTAAGTGACTGGACAGTGTGGATTAGCCATGGTAAATGTAGTTTAAAAGTCAGCTGGAAATGTTTGTGCATTGTGGAAACATTCATACATGAATGACTGCTGGGAACAGCGCTTTTCCCTTTGCCTGACTTCTCCTTGTTATATAATCCACAGAGCTTTAAAGAATTAAAGCCCTCCCTGACTAACTCTGCCCTTGAATGTTAATTTAAATTCTTGTCAGCACAGGATCTACTTGAGCTTGTAACACTTGCCATGTAGCTCTCTGGTTGATCTAGACTACAACAAATAATTCTTTGTTTGTGTTCGGGAGGCATAACTATATCAAAAAGCTTTCGCCATTTGTCAATGTTACTGATTACATCTAAGCACCGTACACAACTAATTTTCTTTGAGGTAGGGGACTGAACCACTCAAGAAAGTTTTAGCGGAAATCACGTCTGCTTTTGAGACAACTGCTCACGAAGCACATAAAAAATGAGAAATGTTAATCATGTTATGGGCACCAGAAATGTATGCTGTGATTCTCATTCCTACATGTACAAGTGAAACAAGGAGACCTTTTGTGTATTGACATCTTTCATGCTCGTGAGTTTGTCGCTCAAAGATTGCTGTTGAGTGAGGCAAAAAATTAAGCAAAGGTTGATTTGTGGCAAGTCTATCTTGTGTATTAAATTCCACAAGTATGCCAACTCCAATATTATTCCCAAACGTTCAGCGTAGCCTTTTGGAACTGTTCCCAGTGCATTCATAAAATTGAATCACTTTGCTGAGACTTCACACAGTTCAAGACTAGGAATTGGAAAAATGGAGAAAAATTGCACTATTTAATTATTATGATGCTAATTTACAGTTTATCAAGCTGGAAAGGTTCTTATTATAGTATTGTTGTCGTTTTATTATAATATTGATAAAGCTTTAATCAATTAAATTTCTACGCAGCTCTCTGCAGAGCAACTTATGGCATTTTTCTCAGGCTGTGGTGAGATCCGATATGTAAGAATGTCCGGTGATGAAACCCAACCCACCAGGTAGTCATCGCCAGAGAAGTGTTTTCTTAGTATTAGTTTTCATTCACTTAGTTTTCATGTATTTATTTCTCATTTAGAAATGTTAAAGTGCAAATTATAAGGATGCAATGACATTGTAGTGTGTGACCTGGCAATGTTTTGATTGTGTTGTCAGGGAAATTATTTGCATTAATTGTTTTTTTTTACTTTTCAGATTGGCACTGTAATACCTTTTTTTGTGTGTGTGCTATTCAATCCTCTTGATCAAATGGGTCCAAATGGGTCCTTGAATGGCATTTCTCGATCCTAACAGTCAGCCATTCTTAAATATCTTGCTTATTACAGGTTTGCATTTGTTGAATTCTCTGAGGCTGGTGCAGTGAACACAGCTTTACAGTACAATGGAGTGATTTTTGGTGGCAGGCCTCTCAAGTAAGATTTTAGCCTTTACTGTGAATTGTTAAGAATTTTTTTCTGTTCTGAACATGTTATTAATAGCCAACGTGTAGGCAAAGATGTCATTGAAAAATCTGCAAATTAAGTGTTATTAATGGTAACCCTACACATTGAAACTACTAACCCAAACCTGATGCAGTGGAACACCCCACTGGCACATCCTACCCCCAACCCAGCCACAAGCCCCACAAGCCTGTCTACCCCTGCCCTAACCCTGCACGTGCCTGGCAGTCATTACATCCTTAAATCATAGGTTCAGTGGAAATAGTTCAGTTGACAAGAAACGCAACCAATGAAAACATATCTCTTATAAAAGAAAGGCAACAAAACAGTACTAAAACATTGTTTATGCTTTGGTATCTCTGATTTATTTTTATTCCAAATTATGGATATATCTGTGTGCCATTTATAGGGTTAGCCACTCAAAAAATGCAATTGTGAAGCCAGCATCCAAGTCCTCAGATAAGGACCGGAAAGATATTGACAAAGCAATGCGACGTGTTAAAGAAGCATCTTCTATCATTGAGGATGAAATAGATCCTGGTATGTCCTATTAAGTGTCAGTTTTTAAAAATACATATATGTAAATAAATATATTTATTTTATTCAGGGGCATCCCTGCCCTGGAACAATTGTTGTTGTTGTTGTTTTTTTTTTTCTTTTTTTCTTTTTTTTTTTGGCTTTCATACCCCTTCCTCCTCCTCCCCTCCCCCCCCCCCCCATTTCCTTAGGGACTGGGCATAACTAGACTTTTCTCCCCTTAAATGAGCAGATAAGAGATTACTTCTCAAATGAATTTTTTAAAGTCTGCCTACAAGCCAAGTGCCCATCAGGCCAGAGCTTATCCCAGTTTCTGTAGCATGAAGCGACTAGAATATTTCTACTCCCCCCTGGATGGGATGCCAGTCCATCACAGGGTTACCCCCTGCATTGAATTCGCCAGTACCCATTTGTACACCTGGGTGGAGAGAGGCACTGTGAAAGAAGCACTGTGGGAGTAAAATGTCCCTGGCCAGGGCTTGAACCCAGATCACTCGGTCCAGAGTAAAGGGCACTAATCATGAAGATACCACACATCCAAAAATGAATTTTAACAGTTCTATATTTGTTTTTAGCTGATAGGTCTAAATCTCGCTCAAGGTCACGATCTAGAAGAAGATCCAGTTCAAGGTAAAGTAGTTTCAAAAATTTGTTCTGGAGAAGGCTTCATCCATGTTGCAACATGTTTTATCTCCTGTAATCAGGTGTTATTGTAGGTTTACAACTACAGTAGTGTTTGCCAACATATTGCTCTGGGTCAATCTTTGCTTATGTAATACATGGCATAAATTTATCAAAATATATTTCTATACATAGCAGGTTTTAAGATACAAATTAATAGTAATTGTATCATGTAGCAAATAGTTTTGGGCACTTCAATGAAAAAAAAGTTACAAAAAAACACTGAATTGTTACTCCAGAACCTACAAAAGGTATTTACTGTAATTTAATAGACAAATAATAGGGACGCTGGCTACCTGAAGTAACACTGAATTGAAAAATGCTAGCCAGTCAGTTAATAGAAAAGATTGAAATTGTAAGTACTGGCACACTTGTGTCTAAATAACTGTGGAAGTTTACCTGTAGTTTCTAAATAATTTTTCCTACAAAAACTAGCACCAAGTGTCTCTTTCAAATTCTATTTCTTTCTTTCAATCTTAGGTCAAGGAGACGTAGGTCCCGTTCCAGGTCAGGCTCACGTCGAAGGAAACAATCCCGCAGCCGCTCACCTTCCAGGTAATGTAGTATTTAGTCAGTGAAATTTTGACTCCATCATTACCCTTAGGTGTGATACTGCTATTATGTTCTAGATAATAACATCAACACTAAAAAAAAGGACAGGCATGTCTTGCTGCTTGTATGTTAAGGCCTTCAGATTTCTTGGTGTGCTAACTTTGTATTTATGAGTCCGCTGTGGTCGGTAGGGAGAAGGGATTAGAAGAGAAGGCTTTAAACAAACTTTGACTTCCAGCATTCTATGGTATGGCTAACTAAAGGGATATGGAATGCCTTAAAGAGTTCTTCTAAACCTTTACCAGAAATGTGCAAAATAGTAGTTACAAGCCATTATTGGTTGAGTATGGAACGCCAGAACTGTCTTATGATACTTTTTTTTATTATATTGGGTGGTTATGTCATTATATTTAGTACTTATGTTATTATATTCGGTGATTAACTCATTATACTCGGTGCTTATTCCATTATACTCGGTGCTTATGTCTTTATATGCGGTGCTGTCTTCATTATATTCGGTGCTTATTCCATTATATTCGGTGCTTCCCTCGTTATATTCGGTGCTTTCTTCGTTATATTAGGTGCTGTTTTCATTATATTCGGTGCTGTTTTTATTATATTCGGTGCTTTCTTCGTTATATTGGGTTCTAACTTTGTTTGGTGTTTTCTTCATTGTTACGGGTGCTAACACTATTATATTCGGTGCTCTCTTCCTTATATTCGGTGCAAAGGCCATTATATTCGGTGCTTACTTCATTATATTCGGTGCTTACTTCATTATATTCGGTGCTTTCTTCGATATGATCGTCGCCAGTCTTCGCAAGGGGCCGTACAATTTGGAGGTAGTCTAGGGAAAGCCGGGAAAAACGGGTGTCACGAAAACTCAGACCCCGAAACCTCAGACCCCGAAACCTCAGACCCCGAAAACTCAGACCCGAAAACTCAGACCCCCTCGAAATTAAAAACTCAATATAAAGTCAAAAAGCAGATTGCGATCAAACGAGTATGTTTCAGTGAACAACACATTTTTTTGCTGCATACGATTGCATGAAAAAGGTCTGTTTTCAAAAACAGTGTCGGCTGCTGTTCTAAACCTTGTTAGTTCTTCACTGTTTGACCGAAGCGACAGCGATAAACCTGAGAAGTTAAATATTTGTTTTTCACCGTTCGATCGACGCGACAACATAAACCGGAGAAGATAAACATCTCGCCCCATTGTGGCCATAGAGCAATTCAGGTGATAACAATTGAGTTTTTAATTTCGAGGGGTCTGAGGTTTCGGGGTCTGAGTTTTCGTGACACCCGTTTTTCCCGGCTTTCCCTAGACTACCTCCAAATTGTACGGCCCCTTGCGAAGACTGGTGAAGATCATATCGAAGAAAGCACCGAATATAATGAAGTAAGCACCGAATATAATGAAGTAAGCACCGAATATAATGAAGTAAGCACCGAATATAATGAAGTAATCGCCGAACAAGGAAGTACCGAATATAATGGCCTTTGCACCGAATATAAGGAAGAGAGCACCGAATATAATAGTGTTAGCACCCGTAACAATGAAGAAAACACCAAACAAAGTTAGAACCGAATATAACGAAGAAAGCACCGAATATAATAAAAACAGCACCGAATATAATGAAAAAAGCACCTAATATAACGAAGAAAGCACCGAATATAACGAGGGAAGCACCGAATATAATGGAATAAGCACCGAATATAATGAAGACAGCACCGCATATAAAAACATAAGCACCGAGTATAATGAGTTAATCACCGCATATAATAACATAAGTACTAAATATAATGACATAACCACCCAATATAACAAAAAAAAGTATCATAAGACAGTTCTGGCGTTCCATAGTTGAGGGTTGTCATATTTATATTAATCAAGGGCGATGCAAAGTCTTAGCAGCAGCAGCTTTAATTATTCTGGAGTTATAGAAGTAACTTGGGGAAAAATCACTCGCTCAGTCAGCCAGTCAGTGGTTGGGTCAAAACGTTTTTTGTGGAAATTCTGCTGACCAGTGTATTCCATGAGAGGGGTGACATTTGCCAGGCCATTGTGCGCAAATGGGTACTGAAGCAATGAACTGATCATTCGCATTTGCAGTCGAACAGGTGCTCCCAAATTTAAGACTATTTTGTGTATATACCAAAAGTAGGAGTAAAATTTGATCCGTCAACAGCTCTGACTGATTTTAATCGAAACGTTGTTTAAACACATGTGCAAGGGTTTCACACTTGACAAGTGTTTTTGTTCCAAAAAATTATTTCAAATTTGCATACTGTCTTATTTTCTTATATAATTAGATTACTTTTATTATTGATTTTGTTTTTTAAGGGACAGGTATAGGGAAAGACGTCGCAGATCTCGGTCTTCATCAAGACATAAAAGTTCACGACGTTCTCGTAGCAGGTAAAGTCGCATGTAGTCTGTGCGGTTTCGTGAGACGTTAATACAGTCGAAACTTTTGGTTGCAACCACCTCTTGTAGGTGATCACCTCTCCTCAAGGACCAGTTTTTCAAAATACCAAAACTTCTCAAGTCAAATCACTATATTTGGAACCTCTTGTTAGCGACCACCTCTCATAAGTGAGCTAAAAGTTTGAAATAATTTTCTTTTGTTTTTAACCTCCGTTAAGTTGATGTTGTTGCAACCACTCGACAGATAATAGAGCGTAAATTGGATAATAAAGTGTTGTAACGTAATTGTATTCATGGTAGCACAAGACATGGAAATTTATCTATGCGAAGTACCAATTTTTTTCTCGAAATTGACTTTTCACATGAATGAAACATTTAAAACATGGGGTAAGTCTCCGCAGTTACCATATGCTAATGAGACAAAATTTTGACCTACTGTGGTCTAAGCTCTCGTTAGTGACCACCTAGGTTTGACATTTTGGGTGGTCGCTTACGGCAGGATCAACTGTATTAGTACAGTGGAACCTCTATTTAACGAACCTCTATATTAAGAAGTCCTGGGTATAATAAACGATTTTCCTGGCCTGAATAATAATAAAATATATTGAAAAACCTCGTTATAGCAAACATATTTTGCCCGTCCCTTGGCCCTTTGTTATATCGAGGTTCCACTGTATCTACTACAGCAAATTCTATTTTGCTGGAAACAACAAGAAAATAGTCTCAAAATAGTCTAAAAATGACTCTTAAACCAAACCGAAACACGGAAGATACTTGTATTTTCAGTGTTTTAATTCCACCTGGTGAAATGTCGTGTGCATTCATGGAAATGCCATGCTTTCAATTTTGTAACACTAGTATCTTTTGGTTATAAAGCTAAAATGGTTGTCAGCATATTCCTGATAACTGGCTGTGAAAATGAAATTTTGAAACCTTCGGATATCACTTTGTACAAGTTCCATTTATGTTTGCAGAAAAAAAAATAAGTAGATTTTTCCTTATTTCCCCAAGATAGATGTTAATTATTTTTTCTGTTCTTTTCTTGAATGGAACACTCGGCGCAATAGGTCACCAAGATAAACTACCGTTTAATAATTACACTTACAGTGTTGAAGTTGAGACTTACAGAAAATAACACTACAGATTGTAAATTTTCAATAGTGTATTCCTTGATTACCTCGAAGCTAACAACAGGTGTTTTCTTACCCTGTGGGAAAAAATTCAAATATTTCTGTTTCAAGTCTCTGGGTGGCGCACTCCCATCCCAAAATTATGAGGGTATGTATTAAATTTCTACCAGTTCTCTCCAATAGCCCGAGACTAGAAGATTTTCCAGTCGGGTTAGTGGATTTTACATGGCAAGTATAGTTTCTTGGGAAAATGTTTGAGCAAATTCTTATAATTACAGAATACAGTAAGAGACGGAGTTTTGAGAACTAGTGAAAATGATTTTTGGGCTAGTACGTCATAGTTAGAGCTTGCCCGATAATTTGTTTTCTTTGCACACTGCTAACTGGTTATTATTCAAATGTGTGTTGACAAAAAGGTTTACAGCAGCTCAAAGTGATGCAAGACAGTGCATTTCTTTTAGGATTAAAATATGGTGATGTTTTACTCATGGTAGCTCTCTGAACGTCTGATCAGGTTTTTAAATGAGATTATTTTATTCCTGATATCTTGAAAGGGAGCGAAGAAGAGGTCGTCGTTCAAGGTCTAGGGACCGCCGTTCCAGATCACCAAACCGATCACCTGATAGGTCAAAGGAAAGGAAAAGAACAGCTTCACCTGAGCGGTCACCATCAAAAGAAAAGAAATCCCAGAGGGAGAAGTCCGAGGCTGCTGATAAGGATGAAAGCTCTGAAGAGAGGACTGAAAAAAGACGATCTAAAGACAAAGAGAGAAATAGAGAAATAGAAAAGGAAAGAGAGCGAAGAAAGGAAAAAGAGAAACAGAGGGAAAGGGAAAAAGAAAGACAAAGGGAACGGGAACGGGAACGGGAAAAGGAAAAACAAAAGGAAAGAGAGCGGGAGAGAGAAAGAGAAAGAGAGCGGGAGAGGGAAAGAGAAAGGGCGAGGTCAAGAAGTCAGTCTCTGTCACCATCACCAAAGAGAGGTTCTTCAAGGTGGGTTCATTCTGTATTCGCAATTAGTGTTAGTCACTGTTGTTGTTATTTGTTTATGCTCCTATCTTTTTTGCTACTCGCCACAGTATTACCCTCACAATGGGGTTTCTTTTGTCCAAAGAAGTAGCAGCATCTTTGGGTCACTTTGTACAGAACTTTGTCTGTGGTAGAATAAGGGCAATCAACATGCATCTCGGTGTATCTTGTATCTTGGTGTCTGACAAAGTTTAAGGGTCGTCAGATAAACTTCTGTGATTTTGAACATTTATTACTAAGCTTTGTTTACAGAGGTCATCATAAGAAGAGAAAAGAGCGAAAAGTGAGAGAGAAAAAGTACAGCAGCTCACAAAGTGCTGATGAAGAAAGTGACAAAGAAAGAGACTATCCAGGTTGTTTATTATGACTTTATTATTTTCATCATCATTAATCATGACGATGCTCTGTGATGTGATGCCATCTTTAATATGCCCTGCACCTGAATTGAAGTTATTTGAGTTCTTACTGGTTTAAAATGATAACGTAATACAACCTTTCAATATCAAGTGGCTTCTCAGCTGCTAAATCCCAACAACATTAGAAACTATTTGAATAGTTAACTTGTATTTTTAAAAAACTATATCAAATTTGCAAATCTCATCACCAATTAACAGCAAATTTTTGGCAACATGTCACAGGTGCTCATTGTTTTAGTGGTGATTTCAAGTGGCATTGTTAGAAAAAAAAATTGTACCAAACAATTTATATTTTAGTAGCGGTCGTCGTTACTATTGTTTGTCTGTTTTGATGTTTGAACTACACTACAAATATTCAATTAGGCTCAAATTCAGGGTCCAACACACTAGCTGCTATTTTTTTAGCCATTAAAACTGCTTTGATCTATGTCTCAGCAGGAAGTGATGAGGAAAAGGAAAAGACGAAAAGAAGTAAGAGGCATGGTAGTACAGAGAGAGACAGTGATGGTTCTGATTATGAAAAGGGTAAGAAAAAGAGGCCAAAATATGTGGAGGAGGAAGAAATGGATGAAGTTGTCTCTGAGAGTGAAAGACGAGATGATAAAGAGGACAGAGGTAGAGACGAAAGAGAAGATAGTTCAAGTAGACGATCCAAGAAAAAGTCCAGGAGCTACAAGAAGAAGCCTGTCAGTGCAGGCGATTACGACAGTGATAGTGACTAACATTTGTCTGAGTTGTATTGCTTTTCCTCTAGTATCACATGAATTGTAGCAAGCATCGTAAAGTTATCAGTTCCTGTAACGGTGCCTCCTACATCTTTTGTTATTTTAAAAGCAGTGGCTTTTCCGTACCTAACACGTTTTACGAGTGTAACAAAGTTTATGATGCATTGTATACAAAAATGTGAGGGTTTCACTTGATCACCGATGATTCTCTCAAATTCATATTACAACCTGTGAAACTAACCAATGCCTTTAAGGTTCCTTCCAGTGTAAGTTCCTTGCTCCCTGCTCAATCCTGTCCCCAATGTAATTTTGTTGTCAAGGACAACTTTTATGTGGCTTTGTCTATACTGTTTTAAATAAACTGTGTTGCCTTTACAAACTAGATAATGAATTGAATTACGCACTCGTCTAAATATGAGACTTTCTTTAGTATCACTGATTTTCATATTCTTCATTCATCAGCGGCAGTAACTTTCAAGGGTGGGGTACTTTTTTGTTATTCTTGTGTCTGCTGTTACCCTTTACATTGTACCTGATCAACTATCTAGACAGTTAACCGTCTACCAGACCGATTAGTTAGTCAGTAGATTTTTTCTGGTTGTTGGGTGAATTTGCATGCATTCATGCATCCATGTATATATGTATGTTATCTATTTATTTAATATTTATCTATTACTTATTTACTTTGAAGAATCTTCCCGTCTGTAAAAGAAAATTCAAACCGGGGTTTTATGTTGTTTTCTCACATACCTTCCCTACTGCCTCAGTTTTGGGTATTGACAAACACTTTATTTAGCCACTGGGGTATAAACTTTTAACAATTCTATTGTTTCAAAGAACAGCTAATTTTCTGTGAAAAATAAATATTTAACTAAGAAACGAAGGATGTTCGGCATCCACATCAAAAACAAGAAAACACACACCATCTTAACTATTAAATGCACAGTTCATTTGAAGTGAAAAACAAATCTGCGTTAAACTATTTAAACATAACGTACTAGCTAAAATTGGTCATTTTATACCAATGTGCCTATTAAGGTGGTTACTACAGTTTTAACCTTGGAAAATCCAAGTTGTAGGTATGGACGGTAGATTCGCTCTATCCTCCGTTCCGTCTTTTAGACTTTATGTGATCGAATCCGCTGACCAATGTAGAAGGCTTTCGCAGTCGTAGCGAAGTTCAAGTACCGTAAATCTTCGAATTAGCGTCCGGGCGCTTATTTCAAATTTAGGATAAGACGGAGGGCGCTTATTCGAGGAGGGGGGGGGGGGGGGGCGCTTATTTAATTTTTCCCAAATCGTAGCCGGACGATATCATTTCTTTAATATATCATCTGCGCGTAAACACCAACATAAGCTGTTTATTGACATAAAAAGCTGATCCTAAAGTTTAAATCGCGGCACCGTCAGTACTTAACTGTTGACCAACTGAAACAATGTACAAGTCTAATACTACATGACGAAAACTATACACCCTTTGTTGCCTCATTACTCGTCCACAAAATGGGGGGAGGGGGCGCTTATTTTAAATTTTGGCCGATAAGAGGGGCGCTTATTCGAAGGGGGGGGAGGGTGCTAATTCGAGGATTTACGCTATTATTCGAGCTGAACGCGAAACCGCGTGCTTTACAGAGGGGTCCGCTGAATGCCGGTCTATTTTACAGTAGATGTCGGAAGAAAATTTTGGGACTCGAGCTGGTGTCCACTTAATAGAGGGTGTCCACTTAATACAGGTTTCACGCTAGAAGAAAACATATCACACAGGACTGGGAGTTCTGCAGTCACTGATATTGCCTTGTGAAGGGAAGAAAAAAAAAAAAGACGTCATAACAACGGGGTACAGCAAAAACCCGCGTGTAAGAAACTACATTTCTTGAAGTCTGGCAAAATAGGTTCTTGTCTTTTGAGGTAGGCTAACAAGGTTCCTAATTGAGTTCTTAACAGCTCTAAAGGAGATATAGGTGTTGAAAACCAGAAAAAAAAAAACTTGAGTTTGGTCCTTAAATATAAAGTAATTATTCACAACTGTATAATTCACTCTATTGAAGTATACATTTGAAATTTCAAAACCACACTCTTAAAATGTTTATCATAATCAACTGTAACCCGCACATAAAAACCTGCTTGATCTTGCTTGGCTTTGTTTATATTTTTGGGTATTAAAATGGAAAATGTTTGGCAGCAGGTTCTTAAGGACGTTCGCGCTAATTGTTTCTGCGCATCCTCATTGCGCACGCAAATTCACACGCCACGCCATGCATGAGCACTCGCACTAAGCAATAAAATGAACAGTGATAGGGCAGATGGCCATTGCTATAGCTTTTCCTGGATTTAACTATCTTGGACGTTCGGTGACCCCTATTTTTCTTTTGATGAATCATTTCCTCTACCGATTTTCTACGTTTAGCGAGAAAATGAAAATCTATCGACTAGAAGTTTGAATTTTTGCGAAATGCACCATCGAATTCCGTTCTTTTTAGCTCTTCGTTTATCTGTGCGACGGTTTTAAATGCCTTTTGAAGGGTCAAGTTTTGTGAAAACGTTGGTAAAATTTGGAATTATTTACGCAACAGACCCACTTCTGCAAAATATCACCAAGATCGTTTGCCTCCGTTGACTCACCTCCAATATTTTTAACTAGAAACCCCTGTAGACCACGCTGAACTATGTGCGCCAAATTTTCAAAATTAGGGTAGTTTTCCACACGTTTTATCTCTGAAACGAAGTCGGTGACCCCCAAATTTTTTTTGCATTCTGACAACAGTAACTCATTCTCTGACCGCAGACAAAATTTTTAAAAAATCTATCGACTGGAAAATTTTCGCGCGAACGTCCTTAAACCACTAGCGTATTACACGCGGGTTTTTTTCAGTACTGTTTTCGTACTTGGTGAAATGAAATGAAATGAAATGAAAACTTTATTAACGTGTCAAAGAAGTCTAGCCAAGGGTAACAACCTTCTACTAATAGGGGACACTTAAAAGAAATAAAAGTTATTAAAATTAAACACCTAAAATTTGACTATTTACAATAAATAATATTTAACTACCTCATTTACATTATAAGACTGAAATTTAACTACTTTATTTAATAATCATTAATATTTAATTAAATAAAGAAATAAGTTATTCGCAAAGAGCGTTCCCGAAACAAGCTTGGTGGTTTGTACTACATAAGACACAGTTCTTGCAGCCAAGTAGGATCCCCGCCGAACAGGGCTTAACTTTGTTGATCCAACAAGAACTACAAGAGGCGGTGCTGTCCTTGTGGTATAGTGATTCCACGTGAACATATATAAATGGCGCATTTCATTTCCCGAAGGTGTCAGCCTAATACAGGTTTGACTGTACTCGACTGCCGGAAAAGAAGATACTGAAAATCACTAATTGATGAGTTATTTGAATTTTTGATTCAAGCCATGGTGAAATTTTTTGGAAGAGAAACGGCCAGGATAATTGAGGAGAATTCGAACGATGCGTTTCGCTATTGTTTGTACAGTACTGTATAAAACAAATATGAACATGGCGAAATGATATGAACAAAGGATGAATAGAAGAAAAGAGATCACACAAGAGTGGGAGTTCTGCAGTCACTGATATCGCCATGGAAAGGGTATTCGTATCTAGTCAACCAGCCAAGTAGCCTTATCATACTCTTCCACTTTTTTAACTGTGTAGAAAGGTGTAGAAGTAGATACCTCCCATCTCAAATACGTTTTCCGATTGGAGGAGAACGTGTCACGTGCCAAAAAGCCGGACGTGCACCTTGAAACGGCGGCAAATTTGTGTGCCAGTCGGCCTGATGTCAAGCAGCCATTGAAGTCGGGCAACGTTTCTCACTAGAGAAAGCATTCATATTCAAGAAGAGAAATTTATAATTCGGCAAAAACATATCAGATTAACAAAGGGGAAAATTTGAACATTTTGTGTCTTCAAGCTTTTAATTTGGCGCCAAAAATGGGTCGCCCGCGTTCGGCAACTCGCTCTTCGATCGCTGTCATCACTCGCCAGGTAGGAAAATAGTCGTGTCATTTACAACAAAATATGCTGTTCCTCGTCAAATCAAACCCAGAACTCTCGAGTTAAGCATTAGAAGAAGGCAAAGCAACTTAAGTATTGTTTTTATTTTTGTTAACTGCGAAGAAAACGACTGTTATCGTGTCGTTTCGGTAGGACAGCTCGGTTTGACTCCCGCTCGTGCTGCAAGCACAGCCACCGTAGGCGTCAAACAAATCATTTTTTCGCGGTATTTTTTCTATTTTTGAGTCATGAGGTATAACAAAACACTTAATGACTGACCCTTCGGGAGACAGAGTTTTGTTTCCCCGAGACCCTTAACATATGCTCTCGGGAAAACAAAACTCACTGTTTCCCGATGGGCCAGTCACTAAGGTGGCTCCCTATAGTTTAACGATAGCACGCGCGCTGAGCACCAAAGCTCAAGTAATCTGCCCGCGCTCGAAGGAAAACGTCAGTGCTTTTGGATATTTTATGACGTCAACATGAGCACAAAAAGCAAAACTGACAGTTAATTTTCTCGCGTTTCCTTCGGTGAAATTCCGTAAAATTTGCAGATTGGTAGTAAATATTTACTTTAGTTGCAACTCGTTTTTCAGGGAAATCTATCTGACCAGTTTTTCCGCAGCGGTAATAGGCATAAGTTTGCAAAAACCTAAAAAACTGCCGGTACAAACACTAGTTTTAACGAGTTTAAAATTCTACGCCGTCCAATTCGATGTATTGTCAAAATTTTCGAAGATTTCACCGAAGGAAATTCAAGAACATCACAAATAATGCCATCAAAAAGGTAAAAAAGACATTTGTTTGGGTATTTATAATTCAAGACTTAAAAGGGATGATAGTAAAACACTATTTTATCACTGATTGCTTATGACATTTAAGGTGGCTGAACACCGTTTTTGACACCAGTGTTTTTCTCTAAAACACTTGATCCTTTGGTCGTCAGAAATGGCAACACGCAAGTTAACAAAACAAACTTTGTTTTTTTGATAGTTAAGCTGACGTATGTGCAACATGAATAAATAAAAACAGGCCCTTAAAATCGGTTTTGTTCATTTGCGGAAAATCTAGTCATTAGATTTTCTCAGGAGAAAATTGATTTTCTTTATCATTTGCAAGCAGCAAGCTTGTAACGACGCTCACGAGTTAACACTATTTTTATAATAGTTTAGCAGAGAGATCTTTTAAAATTACCCCATGTAGAAGGTTGACTGGAGTATCTAGAATTTCCTTTGTTAAATTTCAATTGTTGTTCAATACTCTAGTTACTTATTTCCTAAAGTATTTTCGTGCCAAATTTCGTGAAATTTTGATCTGTGGTTCTTGTATCTCCGAGAAGCCATTCAGCGTTCAATCGCAATTTTTGTTTTACTACGCATGCGCTGCATTTAACAGGGTTCTTTCGGTAACAAGGAAAAATCGGAGAATTGCTGGGTTCTTTGCATTCGCTACCTTTTCTAACATACCTTTCTACGGAAAAGACTAAAACCATAAATACATTTTGTTCAATTATGAAGAAAAATAGCACATATAGCGCGGGCATTGACCAAATAAAATGATCGCTGTATCGACGACTTAACAAAATGACGTCAGTCTATGCGTCTAATAATAAATTTTACACGTATGATGATAAATTGCGTCGTAACAGTGTGGCTGTGGTTCGGCAGTCAACTTTGAAAATGTCATGACGCAAATTATCTTTAATAAGAGGACAGACGCATAAAAAAACTGACGTCAATTTGTTTTTTACAATAAGAAGACCCAAAATGGTGAAATTCCGCAGAAATAAATGAGGGGAAAAGACGCCGTAAAGTTGCCGTAAACAAAGATAGGTGATAATGACGCGAACATTGTCAATAGCTTTTCTCGCTTTTTGATTGGCTACTTAAAAAAGTCAATAAAATCTCATTGGTTAAAAAGTTGACAGTTTGACACCTGAAAGTTGAACTTTAAAGTTTGCATAAATTAAAATTTTATCCGTCTGTACTCTTATTGATGATAAAAATGAGCCAACAAATATGCGAGAAATTAGACAGTTATTGTAAAATGTCAATCAAGTTTTGTAATCCTTGTGCGCGCGCTGAGTCGCATTAGCGAGAGCACGCGCGAAAACTGTGTTCGGCCACCTTATAAGTTTGAGAGGAAAACAGCATTCAAAACGTGACACTAGTGCGCGCAACGCGATAAATGATTACCCTATGGAGCCACCTTAAGGTCAAATAATTTTTATCTTCAATTTTCATTCTGGACTTATTCGGGGATAAGGATCTGTTTTAGTCGGAAGTGTAGGATTATGCATTTTACTCCTGAAAACGAAATCATAACTTACCACTAAGTCTTACAGATCATGCTGAATATAGATACTTTGCATCTTTTCATAACTTTATGCCATTGATAGGATCTGCAGTTTTGAAACGCAAGCCTGAAAATTGAAATAGCATTTCCCTTGTCATGTTTCCTAACCGCCAACCATGTATGTACATCCTCTCTCAAAATTCTTGGGAATAATGGAACTGCTTAAAATAATCTATTTACTTTTATCTGCTTCTCACACTCCTGGGGGCTTATTAACTGATATGCATTCCACGTAATTTTGAGCTATAATTTCTTTTCCAATATTTCCTAATGGATTTGCTTTACTAATCGGCGTTTTGGTTGTCTTGGATGATTCAAACGAATGGAGAGAGCTTACAGAAACTGAATGTAGGTTCTTTTCAAAAAGAACCTTATTATAGGACTCCGTCTTTTGTTTTCCACCTGATTTTGAACTTCAAACGCCGAAATGTTTGACGATTTATTTATAGGCAATGGTATTTAGCTAAGAGATACAAGGCTCTTCTTCCCACACAAGCCAATTTTACGAGGCAAAACAGTTAAGCTGCCGCGCGCGGCTAATTGATCATTTACCGGTCCCGCCACGTGCTCAGACCATGATAAGTATGGCTTGTTAGACCTGGCCTAAACAATTCGGCTTGAGTTACCATCCTCGTCTAGACTACAAATGAGGCGTAGCTTGCAACAAAATTACTTCAAGTAAACACAAGAACACATTTTTAGGTTTTGAAGAGACCAAACCAATATAAAAAAAATGGTATTTCTATGATCAAGACATCTTGTTCAGACCAATATCCATATTATGGACTTTCTCTATCACGGACAGTTCCCTTGTTCGTTCCAAGATCTAAACTCAATACACGCTAAGCTTTATGTCTATCATAACAGCTCTTGTCTCTATATATGGACTTCTTATGGACTTCTTTATCTCTGCATATGGACTTCTTATGGACTAGTTACTGTTCATCGCGAGGCAAGTTGTCAAAGTTGTTCTGAAAATTTCCTACACGACTTTCTGACTGATACACATTCCATGTGTGCGTTTTTCCCGTTGTTCGTAAGCCGCTATCAAGTGACGTCTTACAGTTTACAGCATGGTTCGCAGCTCCCATCCTTTTGATCTTCTCCTTCACCACCCCCTCTCCTTTCTATCGTTGCGGGAACACGGCTGGTGTTCAAAGTCATGCTAAGTGAGCTTCCAATGAGTTTTACAAACTTAGAATTTTGGGCAGTTTGCCTTCACGAGCGAACATTTTAACGCAAGCGCGTTGTTTCGAAAATTTGAACTCTTTCTATTTTGAGTATGATATTAAACAAAGTCAACAGAGAACCTCTTATCAATAGCTGTCAAGAAAAATAGTCCGTGTCATTTGCTGTTGGTTCTCCAGTAAACGACTCGCGTGTTTGGAATATTCCTGCACTATTCGACTTAAGTGAACCCTGAATGTGGACAGCAATTACATAAAATTTATGTAGCTGCTTAATTTCGGATTTTTTCTGATATGGAGACAGCGCGCCAGTCAAGCAGAAGATAGCTTATTAGATCACGTTTTGTCATACAAGCTGGCGCAGCCATGTAGGTGAGCACCCCAATTAAACGCACAACTGTCAGGCGGGTTGTCTGCTGTCAAGGCTAATGACATGCCTATTGTGTTCAGTGTCGACCCGCCCCACAAGATTAACTGTGCGCCAATTACGAGGTGAGCTAAGCCAATCAGCATTCAAGTTCCTAACCCGAGCAAAGACCGCAAAGCGCTTGAGCCGGAGCTGACGAGATTTAAAGATTGTCTGTTACTGAGCTATGAAGGCCAGATGACCGTCGCCGACTCTGATAAACTGAAGAAGCCTGTAGCTGCTGCGGTAAAGTTAATTCCAGTGGTTAGGATGAAGGGATGGCGTTCTCCTCGAACCTTTTATGGGTTTTACTACTCGTTGTAAGTTGACAAATGGATCAAGTTAAGACTATAGGACTTCATCACTTACTAATCATAACATGCCTTGTTTGTACTCCTCTCTACCTGCAGGTAACGGAGTCACCTCTCCAGAGCCAGAATGCAACACCGGACCGCACACCTTCCAAAAGATCTTGCACGGATTACGCGGTAACAGATTTCAAGATCTCTTGCTTGTGTGCGTTAATGTGTGCACTTAAATTCTTATAGATCACTGTTCTATTGTGCTTTCAAGAATAATTACGTTGTGCATATTTCATTTGTACTCGTGTTTACAGGTTCAAGAGAACCTCAACTCGTTTTTGTGGCTAGTGAAAAGGAATCCGCCGGCTTACTTCTTTGGTACAATCCATGTACCTTACACAAGAGTATGGGACTACATTCCCACAAACAGCAAAGCAGCGTTTACCACGAGCCAATACGTATATTTTGAGCTTGACTTGACTAACAAGCTTACAATCAATGCTCTTTGGAAATGCCAAATGCTACCCAAGGGAGGACTTCTTAAGGACGTGTTACCTCGAAAAATGTATCGACGCCTTTCTAGGCATTTAAGATACATAAAGAAAATGATCCCAGTCTGGTTGAGAGACAACGAAGGAGAATATCGCAAAGGAATGGCGCCCTACGCCGATAAAATATTTCAGCTTTTGACTAAAGACTGGCAGCAAAAGCGACCGATATGGATTATGCTTATGGTCAATTCTTTGACGGAAAGCGACATTAAAAGTCGAGGAATACCTGTTCTGGATCAGTATCTTGCTTCGGAAGCTGCCAGAAACGAGAAATTCACGGGAGCCGTGGAGGAAGTGGAGGAACAGTGCCTGCCGCTTAATTCTCTAAACGATACACAGGTTTGTAGAGTGAGAATCACATAATCCTTCAAATCTTCTCTAAGTCAAAATTTCTTAACGGAATCCAGCTTACTGCCGACAAAAATGGATTACCTGAAACTGACAACATTAAATGTTTAAGTCAAAATGCACGCGACGATTAATTGTTGTATCTTTCATTTCTCGCGCATGGAACGGTGGCCTGCAATAAATTGCGTACTTAGTGGTTTAGAGTTCAAGCTTCACTGAAGCGTGATCTCAACTAGGTTGCGTTTTATCTTCAATTTTCTGTATTTCTTTGCGTGAGTCGGCTTTGGTAATTCTATTATCATGTAACAATTTACTAGGTCAGTTATAACTCAATGGCACGCCGTTTCTATAGTTAGCTTTCAGAGATAGCGTTGAAATCTTTCGATTGCATAAGTGAGCAGAATAGCAAGATTATCTTACTTAGTGCGGACGCGTAAAAGGGGGCATTTATGTTTATATTGAGCTTTGTTATTTACACTGTCAAAACAGTGAGCTAAACTTCTTAATCATGTTTTGTTAATGGTGCTTTTCATAGTGGGTTTTAAATGAATTTGTGGAATGTTTTGTCAAGAGTTTGGAGGCAAAAGAAAAGTCTGTTTATAGCTAAGTTAATGTTAAAGTGACATGAAAGTTGATCGCTTGTCGTATCCAAGATCGATTTATATTCGTGTGGCTTGACCTGAGTGTCCGCTGATGTTACTGCTGCTGTTACGCTGACTGATTGTAAATGCCCATGTCGTTCTCAAAACAGTTTCCTGTCTTTTCATTCGGTTTTTGCATCCAAAAGCTTAAATTATCATCCTGCAGATTACGAGAACTTGTGCTTATGCATCAAAAGAAAAGCTCCATCGATTTGCGTCACTCAGTGGATAGAAGAAGATTCTTGAAATGGTCGTGATGACTTAACGTCACCACTCTCGGATGCTTGTGGCGGCTTGCCTTTCGGCGTCCTGTGTTTTAAAAGTTCCGACTGGAGTATCCATTACATGCTTGCTTGATATGATAACAAGGTACAGCTGTGGTGTCATTAAACTTTCATTATCATCACGCCTCTTTGTTCAAAGAGTTCCTTACCGCGTTTGGCAAAGATATTTTTCAATTCTTTGTTCCTGGGAGACAAAATATTCCAAGCAAGACTAAAAATAATTTTTCCCCCTAATTCCATGAAATCCGTGTTGCTTTTCAATGAGCGGCTTTCCAATTCTTTTATTATGTCAACAAACTTTTATGTAGACAATGGTGTTAATTAAATCAAGAGCGTGCCCTTCCAAACGGCTACATTCTGTTTGTAAGACTTCTCAAAGCTCAGCTCTGGCCAAACCACACAACGTAAATAAATAAGAGATCTGAAGGAATACTATGCTATTTCTAACGTGACTTCCTTCCTGTGACTTGTTCTCGTGTTTTGAAGGGAGTTGTAAATGACATCTATTAAATATGCAAACACGTCCCCTGCCCATTAGTCAAGTAGTTTTTCTGTTGCCAGTTGAACGTGGCAAGCGAACAAAAGCAGCATTTTTATTCGGCAACTCAAAATGCAACGAATGTTTGTGCATAAGATGCTTATGTCTGTAGGATTGTGTAGTAAATCTGTTATTTATTCTACTGCCTTTATGTTCATTGACTTTTGTGATGAAAGGCGGTGCTGTTTGATGTTCCAAATTAAAAAGACTCTTGACCGAAACACCCCGTACACATGAGTGACAATCTGGACGACAGCGCTACGTAATAGTATTTTAATAACCCAAGGTTCAAGGTTCTGTTGAAATTAGTTTTATCTGTTGTTTAAACAAGAAAATTGTTATTACTTGTTGCCCAACAATGATTTTTAAGTTGTTATAAGTACAAAACAAATGGTTTAGAGTTACAGTATGCAGCAGGAACTAGCAGGCTGAAGGCACTTGACACCAAAGAACATCGATTTTTGCTGCACATATGACGGACAACAGCTGACAGACAAACCCAGCGCGATTTGTTTTAATTAAACTGACCACATTTCCTAACTTGTTAACAAGCAGCTACTTTACCCATCTCTGTATATCAGGAACCTTAGGGCATATTAATACTAAGGAGTGCGATAAAATGCATATTGTGGACGATAAAATGAGTAATCAGTTCAGTATTTACAGCTGCAATAGGAAGATAAACGATGTATTTAGTATGTACGTGATTATCTCACTATGCTCATCGAACTTTGATATCTACTCGTACTAACGGTTAGCTACTTAAATGTCGTAAGAGATCTCGTGATATGAATTACTGACATGCTTATTTTTCGCGTTATGTATAATCTCACTAGACCAATGTTCAAACAAGTAAATTTTTACATAAAATGTTCGCTTTTCTCATTTAACTACAGACATGGTTAAGAAGCTTGTTATTCAAACAGAAGCGAGAGTTTTTAAGTCAATAGTGATCATTTGTCGTAGCCATAGCATTTTACTAAAAGGGCTACTTGACTGAATATCAGGGGATCAACACAAGTAGGATGAACATGTTCCACCTGACGCTGTGAACAGTGATTATTACGAGATAAGTCACGTACATAGACTAGAAATGCCTCAAATGACTCTTTTTCTAATACCGGCAGAAACCTTTTATCTGGTCCATGCGGCTCCCTGTGAAGTATTTGACTCCCGCAAGAAAAACTTTAACCATTCGCTGTGGTCAATTTCTGTTTCATTTAACTGAAAGAGCGTTCCTTCCCTTTCTCTTTTTTATCCTTTTTTTTCTGATACCTTGACCCCTATCTGCTTTTACGTCCATATAGTGTATGAGCATTCAAACAAATGCGGCTGCTAAAAATATACGGTGAAACATGTATTAAGCGGACCCCACCAGCTAGAGTCTCTAAATTGTCGTCCCGCGATTACTGTAAAACAAACCTGCATTCAGATTACACCTCTATTAAGCGGACGCGGACACTAATATTAAGCCTGCATAAAGCGGACACTTCAAGGACATTTTACTGCTGAGAGCGGTTTCAGACTCCTTAACATTGCTCAGTGATGTCGTTTTAAAGCTAAGTAGAATATTCTAAATTGATGCGTTGACTGACTGGACATTGTGCTATGAACAGTGGTTGGTCGTACACTCTGTCCTCTTGATAATCCCAGTTTTACGAATTTCTGTGCACTATATATATTTTTATAGACTTGTTACAGTTACAAAATACGGATTTGGACGTTTGATTGTCAATATCCTGTGATCAGGCGTTATATTTTAACCAGCGAAGATAGAAGAAGAGAGCGTAGATTAGGCCATTTGCAGCTAACCCATCACGTGACCTACTGTTCATAAAATTATGGGCTATAACGTAACGAATGCCAGAAATTGAAAAAGCATGTCCAAAATATCATTAGGGCCAAGTTTGATGCCCCCGTCATTAAAGAATGAGGTTTTATGACGGTCTGAATTTTTGAAAAGAATAAGACGATTTGTATGGAAAAAGTTGTAGGAGAGCAAGGCCTTGCTCTCCAGCAACATTTTTCACACAAATCCTCTAAATTTTCCCAAAATTCAAAGTGTTGTATATACTTACTCTTTAATTCCAGGGGCCTCAAACTTGGCCATTTTGGTATTTTCGATGCGCTCTTTCCATTTCTGGCACTCTGTAAGTTATAGCCCATAATATAAAATTTTTCTAGGAAAAATTTGGCCACGTGACCCCAGCAAGGGCCTATTTTGTATTGATATGCAATGAAATGTGGTTATCTTTAAATAAACGTGACGATTTCAAAAGGGCTAATAATTAACTATTGTTACAAAATATGATGTAATACGCTAGAAATACATTATTATTATTATCATTATTATTATTAGTATTAGTATTATTATATCACCTGTCTTAAGAGAACACCATGTACTGAGCCGACACAACTGGGGGTTTCACTGTAGCGAGCAATGCCTTTGTTAGTGACATTGTTTATAATCTATGCAAGTCTAATGAGTTCAGTGCCAATCAGATATAAAGTAATACCGGTATTAAGAGGAATTGTTGTTTGTTTGTTTCTCCTCGATATTTTGCAAAATCGATTTGGCGAGACCTTAAAATCCTTATCTTTTTGATTGCAGGTTGTGTTTGCTCTAAACCAAACTTTGAACTTCCAGGAGAAGTTACGGGTTGGTAAAGCACACTTAGCTTATTCTACAGATGATCTCATAGATCATTATAACTGCGGAGACCTCAACTCCGTCCTGTTCTCCACTCAATCAACACGACTCCCAAGTATGTCTTCTAACTCTTCCCTGAGACAGTTAGAGTTAAAGAAGACGCAAGAAATCGATCAATATTTTAGAACAGAGCTTATCTTCAAGAGGAACGAACGCATGGCAAAAAGAGTCATTGAACTTTTAAACAAGAACCCTGAACGTAATTTCTTTTTTGCGTTTGGTGCGGGTAAGTTTGTGTTCACAGTATTGCACAAAAATTAGCGAAATTAATAAACGTTATTTCGACATCGTCGGATGTCATTGTCAAGAATAAATGTGTAGGTTACCTTTTGCATTGTAAATAGATCTACAATTGACTGCCTGATATACGAAATGTTATATATCAGAGAACTTAAGTCAGTACTAAATACTAAGTAAGACTCAATCAGAGCATAATTGTTTGTTTAATTAACATAGTTTCTTAATAGTCACCGTTTCTTGTTTTCTTGTCACTTAACGTATTTTGCCACCTAATGCGCATAATTGTAGATCTATTTATTATGCACAAACTAACCCACACATTTACACTCGACAATGACATCCGACGAAGTCGAAACGTCGTTTGTTAATTTCGCTCATTTTTGCGTTGAAAATATTCCCCTCAGTCTAACTTATTCGTGTTCTAAATGCTAGAGGCAAATTAGCGAGGTTACGGCCAAGTGAACTCTAGCGGTGGGGAGTCTATTATTCCGACATAAATGGCCCCTTTACGTTAGATCGACTGTCTACATTCTCCTTGCGAAGTAAAGATAAATTTATTAAAAAAAAGGAATCACAAGAGCTTGTTGTTTCTTTCTGTGGTTTGGACGCTAGGTTGCCCGAGTTTTTGTCAGGTTGCTGGTATTCTCCTGGGTGGAAGAAGGCGTTGAAAATAGTAGAAGATGGCTAACTCAGCAGAATGATTCCACCATTCAGGGCTTCAAGCTGATCAGTTCAAGCTTTTTTTTCCCACGCTCATTTATTGCCATTCATAGTAAATTATAGTCTTCGTTAAAAAAATTTGGTGATCTATTGACTCCCTATCTTAAGACTCATGGTATTAGGGTTTAGGTTTACCATCAACGTAATGTACTGTATTTTTTTTCCTGCAGGACATTTTCTTGGAAATCACAGTATTATAGATATAATGAGACGGGAAGGATTTGCAGTACATCATATGAAGCCAGAAGATCCGTTACCAAAGTACGAAGTTTACTTAAAATGACTAATTTTATTTGCTTTGCTTGAAATAACCGATTTCATTTGTTTGGTCGAAATGCTTTTTATCCAAGGAAAGAAACCTAAACTGAACGCTCAATCTAACTCAATTAAAGCAAAACTATTTAGTACGTAATTAACACCCTCTACATTCCACATTGTAGAGCTTGTAATCACATGCAGACTTTCACAGGCATTCTTAGTATATAAAGAATCCATAGGAATCTGACTTAGAATTTGAAAATGATGAACGAGTCATCGAAACGTTATTCGAAATCATTATCGCTGATTTTTATTCTTAATCATTTACAAGAAAAAGTGTTTATTCTTGCGGTGATCAACCAGTGAACGGGCATTACTTAGTCGATAGTCGGTTACTTTATTGTGCTTTTGTGTCGGGGTTGTCTATTGGGTTAATGCTATTTGCTTGAGGATTTAAAATCATCATCATTTCTATTTTTTTTTTAATCAGTCATAATAGCAGTTTCATACACGTTGCGTTGATCACAATTAGAGAGTTTTAGCAATGACGACTGCGACACCGAAGACGACGCCTTGTATAAAATTTATTTATATTTAAGAAATAGAAAACATGTACCGTGTTTCTATCGAGTTTTAGTATGAATCTGCTAGCGTTCTATCTCGAATGCCGTTCTCTGACTGGCTACGCTACTATTCTGTGATAGATAGTGAGTAGCGTAGCAGTGTGCCCTTGTTAACAAAATGACGGTCGCTTCTTGGCATTTCCGAAGTGTCTGTGTAAAGGATTTAGGTAAAGTTTTGAATGACTAGTAGATTTATACTAAAACAATTAGATTATTCGCTCTCGATATCTATGCGTGATAGAAATCTCGAGCTCATAATCTAATTGTTAAATAGAAACACGATTTTTAGCCAATCAGCGCGCGACAATATTAAGAAGTTATAAAACATGGAATAATCACCTGGAAAACACTTTAAAATTTACGTATTTTTTGTAATGTATTTCGAATCTTTTGTATTTCGTTATTGGTCGCTGCTTCGTACCTTCCATCTGACGCTAAGTCGATACACTGAGCCGTCAGAAACAATCCGAAAACCGCGAGAGACGACTAGGAAGAGCTTACACGAGCGCTTTTGTGAGAGGACTGGGGCAATGTTCCCCGCCTAACCTTACACAGATCAGTGAAACCATAATCATTTAGTGGCAAAATCTTAGCCCGCCCTTCCCGCATGTACATACATACTTTATTTGATGAAGTAAGTTTGAATTAGGGCAGCCAAAGGGCTGATGTGGACCTACTACAATAAATAACGTATAAGCTAAAAATACAAACACGAAGGAGTAAGAAGATAGAATGCGTACTGGAAAATTACAAATAAATAATATGTGATAATAAGATTTATAATTAAAATACTACAGGCAATTGAAATACGCTCAGACCTAGTTTTAAAAACGTGATCACTGCTGGACATGGACAGTAACAATTTTGGCTTCCCAGGGAGTTATACGCAAAGGCATACTTTATAAATACATTCTGTGGCTTCATAAGAAATACGGGGGATAGATAAATAACATGTGCGTCTCTCTCTCTCAGTTACAAATCTGTCAGAACTCCATACCCAGTAACAAGAAGAAAAAAGAAGCGAAGAAAATGTCGCAAGAGAAATAGAAGACGATGTCCAGGGAGAAAAAGAAAGAGACCAGATTTCAGTCGTGTAAAACTAGTGCTCAAAGTAACAAAAACGCCAACTGAAAAAAGGTGAGTTACCAACTGTTAAGCTTTGTTGTAGCGACTTTCGAAAGGACGCGGCTATCCACGAAGAACAAACGTCAACTTGAGCAAGCATAAATTACCGATTGACATTGTCGATCGCTTGTGGGTTCTCGCTGTCATTCTCTTCACCCAACTTTATTGCGGCCCATGACCGTGGATTCAATTTTTCCAGATTTAATCATGAATTCCATGTATTTATTTTTTTTCAGAGGTAATTCAACTAAACGTAAGCAAGGGGACGCGAGCAATGATATGTCACCTATCTTGAAATCGTCAGCAGTAGTATGTGATAACAACAGACTGACACTCTCAGTAACACTTCTGTGCTGGCTGCTTGTCCATCACTTAATAACAGACGTCATTTAGGAGCAACCCAAAGTTAAACTCGACAGATAAAAGACACGAAACTGGGCTGGAACAGAGCGATAAATACAAAGTCAGTTCGAGCCACGACACAGTGAAATTCCTGGCAGAAAAAAGAGTAATACACTTAGTGAAACAGCTGTCAGAGAAAAATAAATAATTTAAAATAAAACTGTCACATACCACAACAGCATGATGGACAGAAGAGTAAACAGTAACATACAGAGTAAAAATTAATGTTCTTTATTCATTTATGTCGATTAATATAAATGCTTTTATTATATGAAATTACCTGGTTTATATGCCGCGTGAACTTTTCAGCATTAACTTGGTCAAACAAAAGTTCCCAGATTATCTGAATGCCTTTTTCTCACAAATCATTGCTAACCACTTAACAAGTGGCTGGCCAAACACCTCACTAACATCAGACGTTTAGCTAATGTGCAGCTTTGTTAGGACATGCCACTTCTACACAGATCTGAGCTGTGTTGAGAAGGGACTGTGGTGAGCGCAAATTTGGCCCTTGTGGTCAGTCCCTCTGTACTAAGATTTCTAGCCAGCATATAACCTACTAACTATAGGACAGATCTCTGTCTTCAAGTTTATATAGAAATACAAAGACACTTAATAAAATTAAAAACAAACGTCCTGTGCTAAAGTCAGTCAATCCATGGATGATTAACGTGTGTTGTCTACAGTATGAATTGCAAGAATTGTCCATATAAGCCAATAATATGCGCATCTTACTGTGTAGCCTTGCGACAGTTCATCCAAACCTCGGATTATTGCGCCCTAATTTACCACTTTCGTCACCATGCCGCACGACCAGCCCAGACATGCATAATAAAAATTTATTTCCTGAAACGAACATTTAAATTTAAATTATTTTACTATACTTTGTAAGTTATCAAGTTTCAAAAAACTAATCATAAATTTCTATCAAACTACACGAGCAAATAAAGTCTATAAGAGGAATGCGACCAGCAGTTCGGTTGATTAGTCAAGGATATCTAAAAAACAATTCAATTATATCAATATTCTCTTTCTTCAGCATTTGTACAGGGTGTATGTATATTTAGTTCGACATTCCGAGAACAATACCATAAAAAGGAATGTCACTTGAGATCAAAGTGAAATATTTATGCTTATATTTTGTGAATAAAACTGTGATTACAACACTTACCTGGTGCGTCCTCGTGAATGTAGCAGATCTTCTTTGATACGGTCTTCTGATAATCGCCATGACTCCCATATGCTTTGTAATGGGGTCGGTCTGGAGTAAACGGCGCAAAATAGTGGAAGATTTGTCTGAGACCCTTCTCACTAAGTCGCCGGCGCGATGACAAAACAGCTTTTCATTGGTTTCCACGCCACTGGTAATTGCCTGTGTCGGTTTATGCGAAGGGGTTTGGTCGAGTTTGGGCAAAGAGTGGTGGTTATCTCGTCCCCATGCAGAGGTACGTCACTACACCATCCCAAATTTAGTCCTTGGATGCCGTGTACGAGTAGATTCCAGTATTTGCTATATACATATTCGGTTTAGTTCGCGAGTCTGCCGACCGATTTTGATCTGATATTGTTTCTCCACCCGTTTCCATCTTACAGTATAGAACACAATTTACTCTCACAGTCAATAAATCAATGATCGATCGTTCGATCGATCAAATCAACCCGCATTTGACTCGTAGCCACATGTACACGTTGTGTAACGTTAACGGCTGTTCAGATGAGTCGTGGGAACTTTTTCATTGTTCTTTCCTGTTGTTGAGAGACGGCTGTTACAGTTTGAGAGGTCATGGTCAACTGCAGGATGGTTTCCTTGTGTTGCTAAGACCTGCTAAAGTTCTTTATCAGACCGCTGGCATAAGACGCTTCTTGATGGACAGTCATCGTCTTGGCTACTTATTTTATCTGGTGTCCTTCAGTCCACATAAACGGTCATAAATGGTGACTCTAGTGTTACTGATGTTAATGCGGAACTCCAGCGGCCCGAAGAGCCGCAAAGCGGAGCACATCATGGCTCGCGGTATTGCCCGTGGCCGGGTAAGCACGACGACGACGTTTATAATAAATTTAACAAATTGACGTCTGTTTTTTATGTGTCTGTCCTCTTATTGATCATGAATTTCGTCATAACACTGTCAAAGTAGCTGTGGATCCACGAGGCAATAGCCGTGTGGATCCGCAGACTACTTTGACGATGTTGTGACGAAATTCATTGTCAATAACAGGACAGACTCATTAAAAACTAACGTCAATTTGTTTTTTTACGATAACAAATTCTCAATTTGTCTGCTCTCGCTCATTCACGCATCGCATAAATTATAAATTCATGTGTCTGTCCGTTTATTGCCAATAAAAATTAGCCAATGAGCAGGCGAAAATTTCTCCAGTTATCGTAAAAAAATAGATAGATTAGATGATATTGCTACATAACCTTGACATGGAAAGAAATTAAGCCCAACTGAAACAGCATGGATTATTTTCAATAAAGAACATGGCTGCAATATTGAACATTGTTGAACAACTTGTTTTAATAACACTTATTAAAACTTCAGAAATTTTACTAGTTGGTATCAACTAAAACTAGTGTCTGCTTTTATTTCCTTGACCCATTCAGTTCCAATGCTTTTGATATAAAAAAATAATAATTACAACTTGATACAGAACAGAACCTCTGATGTCCGTTCATTGTCTATTTACATCATTATCCATCATCCAAGAGTTGTCTCAAGTCAACATCTCAAACAAGGAAGCCACGTGATATTCCGTTTGTAATCCGCCCACCTGTCCATCAGTGTGCACGTGAACGAATAACGTGAAGGAACAACAAGAAACATAATGGTTTTCTGCTAGGAATAACTTGATTAGTTTGATTGTTGCATGGAATGGCATTGCAGGATAATGACTGTCATCATAGCAGACACTTGTTTCAGTGTAAGTGGATCATTAAGTCCATGGAGTTTCTGTTCTTTGTTTTTCCATTAGAAAGTCCACTTTCCTCTTCATCTCCGAGTTGTACAACCTCAGGGCACTTTCATACTTCACTCGTCGCCTTTTTATGGTTGGTTTCTCGTAGTAACGTTTCAAACGGATGTCTCTCGTGATGTTCTCTTGTGTAAGCACACGATTTAAAGATCTCAAAGCCGATGCTACTCCATTTTCTACCATGATCGTGCGAGCGAGAAATCTGTGGTACGCCATCTTGAAAACACTTTACGCATAAGGTTTGCGCATAACATGAACGTTTTTTGCTGACCACTTTCCCCTGCAGGCGCAGAATTGTCGTGGTAAGATGGTGGTGAGTACCAAGTCAAGGCTTTGCGTTGTATATTTTAATCTGTTTCCTCAGATAGACCCATGAGCGCTAATGATATCCCCGTTAAGATGTTTCATAGCCTGAACGCTACTAATCAAAGATCATAATTTGTGTATAGCGTATCGCCTTACAATTCAAGGCCAGTCTGGAAAATTTAACCAATGTAAGGCCTGATGATGAAGACTTTCGTTGGTACTTGAAGGTAAAGTGTTACAGTCTTATGAAACATTCGAATGCGAGACTTGTACAGAGGAAATCGTATATTCAATATTAAGGTTTTTAGTGGGGTGTAAACATCAAACACAGTTGACAATTTGAAGGCATGCATATAAGCTTAAGCTGAATGAATGACATCAAGTCATTGTACAATCGGATCCTTTGTAATCAAGGCATCTGTTATTGGCCATACTTGGTGCCATTCACTTTAGATTAGGTACATGGACAATAATGACTAAAGGTAGAAAATTATTAAGGAATAACATTTGTGTTTTTGTGTGTGTGAGTGTGTGTGTGTGTGTGTGTGTGTGTGTGTGTGTGTGTGTGTGTGTGTTTTGATGTCATATTTATACCACAGTTATTAGAAAGCAACATATAAAGAAAGTTATTAAGACTGATTCCACCCATAGTTCAAGCAATAACTGCAAAAATTATTTATCGGTACTAAAAACCTACTCACAGCATGGTAACTTTTTTAGTACTATTTAAAACATCACACTTTAATTAATTTCTCTGAATGACCCCACTATTAAATTCTCAAGCATTCTCAAAAACATTAATGTCAAACCTCATAAGAATGCTCAAAGTGTGTGTTATTGTGTTTTCAACTAACACGAAACGTCTGTTTTAAATCGAAATGTGGTTAACTTCAAGTACAGTTTTCTCTCATGAGTCAGCTTGAGAAGGTCACAATAAGTTCTTCTTATCTTTATTCGAAACACTACCATGCTACATGTATGAGGTTCTTTTGGTAACTTTATTTTTGCTGTTATTGCTCGAATGTTCTGTGGAAATCATCTTAACTTGCTTCCTGTTTCTCTTTAGTTGCAGTGTCAGAATTGTGGAGAAGGTACTAAGGATTGGGTTTATATGTGTCTATCGGTATGTCCATGGTACATTTCCTTTTTAAAACAATTCAAACTAGTGAATTCTGAAAAGGGATATACCTTATTTACTTGAGTAAGCTCCTCTCTTAAAATTAACACTGAGCACAGAACAAAACTGTGGCTCTCATTTTGAAAACCTGAGCTATAGTCAGGATATCATAAAGTTTGAAGTAGACAGCTGATTCATTGTTAGAGTAGACGGTAGATTTTGTCATCTCTTTTCAAAAAATCAGACAAAATACCCTGCAGGGAAGCAGGTCAACATTAGGAAGTAGATGGCAATTTTCAGTGACAGCCAGCTGTTTTTGATAACTCTGGTTATGGCAGCACTTATTTCAAGAGCCTTAGGCTTTTGTTTTGTGAAATGTGCACTTTTTAAGCCATGACAGTGTTTGCTTCTTTCTCTTTTCTGTCTTTCTTTATCATGCATGTCATTGGAAGTATTCATTTTGCAAAATTTAGATTTTTAAGTATCTGCAACGTATCAGACAATCCAATGAATTTTTTGCCATCACTGCTTGCTGTAAGTTGATATTCAGCAATCCCCATTGTAAACAAAGACAATGATCTGTTTTCACAGTTACAAAGAGCTCATAGTTTGGAGTTTACAGTAGACATTGAATTTCCTTGGATTCTTCCTCTTTTAGGTTATAACTCTCATAATCTAATAAGAACTGTTCTGACACTTAATATTTTCCATATTTCTGCTAGTTTGACTGATTCAATTTTGTTTCGTCTTGTGAAATACATGAACAGTAAGCCCAAGAAAGCACAAAAAATGTAAAAGAACTCACTGAGTTGTTGTTGATGTAGATAATAATTTTAGTAATATTTAATATTTTTCCTAAATTCAGGAAAGTCAGGCAATAAAAGGTAGCAGGGGCAGTGCAAGCTTTGTATCAAAATGTAAATTGTGTGGTCGAGAGAACTCAATGGGTAAGAAAACCATACGTAATTATGAAATAATTGAGTTTTTGATTTATGAAAAAATTTGCTTGTGAGGATGAAATTCTACATTTAGTTATGGTATGGCTAGCTCCATCAGTGGGCAAGATGATTGGCTACACGAGTGGGTAAGATGGCGCCATCTTGACTGCTTGGGATTACCTGCTGTGTCCTGCCAGAAGATAGCATTATTTTTCCATAGAATAAATCCTTTATTGACCAGGTTTGTTTGGTCAAGCTAGCTGGATATTGACATCATTCTTTCATTGCACATTTAAACATTAAAAAAGGAACTTTGCCAATATCTGACCATCATGCCCTCATGCTTGGTTACCAGTAACCTCTATATGTCTTGGAGTGACACTTGTGTGGTGTCTAATGACTTGACTGTTCAATGTGCAAATTATAATGGTTACAGCAATTGAATTTAATCACATAAGTTAATAATAATGATTTATAGGGTAATAATAAACACAAGTTAATAATGCTTTTTCAATGCTTACATGCACCAGTAACCAAAAACTGTTAGATCAGCTTCAGCTTGTAAATCAAGATTGTCTATTTCAGTATACACTGCTGGACTAAACCTGTTTGCCAGTGCTGAACTAAAAAAACTAAATTAACCACTTATGGGCCAGGGTAATTCTTTGCTGACAGTAAAACTGTTGAGCGATTTACCTAACCTCTGTTGAGGTATGAAAAGAGTGCAACAAGACCTCATCTTTGTAAGAAAACTTCTGCCAAAAGAATTTATTATGATTATATGTTTATAATTTCCTTGTGATTGAAAGTTGTAAAACACATTGAGACATTCCTGACAATGTGTTATGCATTTGTAAGGACTAGCTGTTATTATTAATTAAGTTCGAAGTTTTGCCCTTGTAAACAGTGCAAATTCTTATTGCAATTAACAGATATAATAAAAGACAGTATTACTGCATACAAGGTAAATACAAGACTTACCTATGTTAAATATTTACATTTTTTCAGTTTTCAAACGTAATAAGATACCTACAAAGCCATGGTAACAATATCAATTAAGAACTGCTGTCTGCCCAAAATTGATGACTGCAAGCCAGTGCAGGATGACCTCACTTTCAAATCCTACTACTAACAATTACTACAAATTTGCAACATTACTGCACACAGACTTTCTATAGTGAATACTGTTACCCCTCAATAAGGAACCAAGATATTTCCAAGTTAAATTGCTATTACATTAGTTTTATTTTTGCATAGGGCCATTCTGAAAACCACTAGTAATTTAGTACGTAATGTTTTCTTATGATTAATGCTCAGCTTAGAAGTATTTCTATGGATAGTTTTGTTTAATGTTGACTGACAAGTTTTACCAGTATGAAGCTAGTACTGTACCACAATTTTTTGACATGTCAGGCCCTGAATGATTACTAAGTTGAAGTCAGACAACGCATCGCTGATTTTATTTTTTGCCAGGCAGATGATAGCAACAAGTTCAAGACAATGGTAGCATTTGACTGCAGAGGATTGGAACCAGTTGACTTCTCCCCAAGGGTGGGAAGCTTTTTTATAGTTATTACAATGACATAACAGTGACCTTTCAGTAGTGGGGGGGGGGGGGGGGTGGGGGGAAGGCTGCTGAGTGGTAGACTGTTTTTTATTGTTTGGTATTAGATAGAGTAAGAGCTAAGTATTTTCCTTCATACAGCCTGGAGCCCAGCAGCACATTTACTCGCAGTTTTTTTTTTTTCGTTTGTCAGTTACTTAGCCTATGCTCTCATTTGGACAGCCTTCAAATTGCACAACTAATTATGTTGAGTGTGGGTTTCAACTGAGTGTTGTAAAAACCAAAAACCAAAGTAATCACTTTGGCCAATCTCAAAGAAGGCAAACAAACCAGTGAACCAATCAAACCTTGAACAAACAAGGTCAACTAGTGAGACAATCTCAGATAGTGTACAGTGCAATTGATAGCTCTGGCACGGTAGTCCCATAAGTACTCATACCTGCTCGGTTCACTTCCGGTTTGTATCTACCTGGGTAGTCTGCTAGGGCTTTACCCTTTAACAGTGTGTGTGTTTCAAGGTTGTGTTTTCATTCAAGGTCCAAAAATTATGTTCAATTACTGTTTGTCACGACAGCTTTTAAATGTTACTCGGGTGTTTTATGGTGATTTTTGTTCTTTTTGAATTCAATAATATGTTGAACAAACGTGACAATTTAGCTCTTCATGCCAACTTTGTAACTTGATACTTTTGTTTTCTTCACAAAGGTATGTAACATGAAACCCTTGTTTTCTCGAAAACACACGGAAGATGTGCTAGTTTTTGGGGATAAATGAAAGAAAGTTAAATATCTGACAAAGAAATGGAAGAGAAATGATTTTGTTTTTTCTCAAAATGCATATTTTCTTATCACTGATGAACAAGAACTAATTTAATTATCAGATAGTCACGGAATACCACTTTCTTTTTCTGTTGCCACCTTTGTTAATAATAAAGCAATTCAAAAATAATACTAAATTTAATACACAACAATATTAATTGATACAACTGAGAAGCGTTTCAACAAGAAGTATTGAAGGTAACAGCACTACTTGGCCGATATTAGAGAGACTAAGCATGACATTACGACAAACGGCAAAAATGAAACTTTTGCTCTCTGTCTTCAGCTGTCTGTACAGCAGAGTGAAAATTTTTGTATTTGCGGTGAATAGTAGGAGGTATTTTTCTATTTTTGTGTGATTTATTTAGGGATTAGAAGAAAAGGATAAAAAATCAGAGGTAATCTTTGCTGTTTGCCGTCTGCCATAAACGTCATGCTTAAACTCTCTATTATCCTGCATCGGTAAACAAGTCTCCTCAAAGACTGATTAAATTAATTTGTGCCTTCATTGGGTGCCACGGAGTCTGCAGCAATATTTGAGCACTTTCCTGGTTTCTTTTGTCACTAATTTACAATTTGCAGAGTATTGAAGCCAGTAATGCGGGAACTTTTTGGTCTCTCTTACAGACACAATTAAGGCAAGAAATAAACAAGTCACTAAGGAGAGGCTATACATTTCCCTTCTTTATTTAAACCCTGACCAACATACTATTGCAGTTTGAAAACAGCAGATGATATTTGTTGAACCGACCAGTGGTAGGCTTTTGTACGTTATGCTTTTATTTCCCCACTAAAATGCTCAAACAACATCAACAACGAGGTTTATTTGAACTGTAAAATGAACTTAATTTTTGCTCCGCCTTACGCTCCATTTTTTCCACTAAAATGCTCAGTTTCCCCCCCAAAAAAGTCACTAAAATGCTGGGTTAATGCTCATACATGAGGTTTTTTAACATGTTAATAATTTTAACGTTTCAACACAATTAACAGTTCAGAGTGCTTAACAAAAATGTATACTTAGTATAACAAGTTACAGTGCATTTACTGAAACCGCAGCCACCCAGACAGTGAAAACCAATCAGATGGCAGAACTGAAACAATAGATTCCAACATTTTCAGATCCAGCCAATCAAATGTCCCATTTTCAATTCCAGCCAATCAAATGTTCAGTACAAGACAATGAAATTTCAACTTGTTCTTTGTGATGCTTAATAATAATAATAATAAATTGCCAAGCTCAAACCGTTTGTAGTTTCACATGCTTGCAGATTCAAGAAGAATAATGCTACACTCTCTATGGGGTTGTTGGTTGGTTGGAAAATACATGCTGTGTAAGAGTGTGACTCATAAATATATATCGCCAACAGAGTGTGTTGGGTGAATATTGTCGCGGCTGTTTAAAAGAAATCCTTCAAATGATCTCTGAGCAGTTTTGCAGGTTCAAAATATACGAATTGGAAAGGGATTATTTTCAATGTAACTGAAAGGAGCTGAAAGCAAACTTCAAGCAGGAGAATTGAAGAGTTAACGTACTACAAAACTGAATTCTTTGTTCGCAATATCTTCGATTTTTCCATCCAGGGGAAGTTCCTATGCGTTTGTCTTTTGTTTTTGCTAGGGTGATTCTACAGGCTGAGGCTTCGATAGTACAATGTGGAAAAAAAAAAGTCGTTTGAATTTTCATGAAGATGTTATTTCAATAGACTGATAACCCAGAAAGGGAGCTCAAACTCCAAAATGTGGAGCTCCTGAGACAGTGAACGCATTGGTTTTTTCGAGAACTACGTGGTGGACAACCGAAAGGTGTGTGAAAATAGAAACATGCACAGACAGCAGGAGCAGAATTTACTTTGTAAAAAATGTCAAAATCTTTTATCAACCGTAAAAAAAGATATTTTGTGTGGCTGTACTTCACAGCTGGAAAACGGTCAATCTAGTGAGTTTTTCAAGTTCGTAAATGTAAAATGTAACAAGTAAAGTAACACAATATTTTTTAATGCGAAAGTACTAACAGCTTGAGCTTGACAATTTATTAACAGACACCGTAGTTGTGTAAGCATCACAACGTACAAGTTTAGATTTCATTGTTTTTTACTGGGCATTTGATTGGCCGGATTTGAAAATGTTGGAATTTATTGTTTCAGTTCTGCCATCTGATCGCTTTTCATATCCTGGGTGGCCCCGGTTTCAGTAAATGCACTGTAACAACAGCAGATGTTATAGTTTTAATACACCAAAAGATAATTCTCTAAATGATCTGTTGTTCTGTTAATGTCCCCTCTCAGTGATACGTTAGTGAAGAGGTTAAGTCTTCATTTTCTCATAAAAAATAATTTTTATTTCTATTTTCTGTGGAAAACAATATTAATTTTCCGGGAAAATGCCACTAAAATTCTCGAATAATGCTTAATGCTTTTGTTGCACTAAAATGCTTGTAAAAATCTAGCATAATGTACAAAAGCCTACCTGTGAGTAATTCTAAAAGGTACATTTCACTTTTGCACTAAAAAGGGGCAAGTGGTGCTACCTGACATCACATGACATAAAAAACCATGTGGAAACATAGTATATAAAACTAACGATGCTAGAAGGCATGCCTCTTACATGTTGGGTTCTACCATAAGGAAAACCACTCAACATTTCTTTGCTAAATGAAAGACAAGGCCGTACACTGATTTCTGGAGTGCCTGCCACTCAAAGCAAATAAATCCACTGAAAACAACCCTGCCAACTCAATTCCTCCCTAGAATCAAAGAAGAGATGTTGAAGTTCCACGTCAGTTCACTCGCTATGCAATTCAGTCCATAGTGCCTTCGGTACGAAACATTTATTTGGAGGTTCCCATAGTTTCTGTGGTTTGCATAGTACGTCGGGTAGCTATAATAAGCCCGATGGGGGTAGTCAGCATCGATTGTCGACAGCCAATGACTGTCATTATCACTCTTCCTGTATTCAAACTCGGTCGTTATGCAATAGTATATGTCGGCTGTATATGTCATGTTTCGCTGAACATTCATATAAAAGTTAAAAAGGGTCTTGATAGTAGCAGACAAGTCAAGAATTTTAAGAAAACAACAAAACGTTGGAGTTTATAAAAAACGTTTCGACAGAAACTTCTGTCATCCTCAGTTAATCCAAGTACAAAGTGATGGAAGCTAAATTTAAAATAAGTAGAAAATGCTAATTTTGATAAATAGTAACAACAGAGTGAAGCTTCATTCTGCACAATGTCCAGTCAGTCAATGCATCAATCTAGAATAATCACTTAGCTTTAAAACAACATTGTTGAACAATGCTAAACGAGTCTAGGCTGAACTTTTAGAGGTAAAATGCCCGTGAAGTGTCCGCGTATGCTTTAACAGAGGTGTCAGCTGAATGCAGGTTTATTTTACAGTAAATGTAGGAAGAAAATTTAGGGACTCAAGGTGGTATCTGCTGAATAGAGGGTGTCTGCTTAATATGGGGTCCACTTAATACAGGTTTCACTCTAATGCAAATAATCTGATATCACACTGGGAAACAGAAAATCTTTCTTTTTTGAAGCGACAAAGCAGTTGAATTTCTAAGCATAAAGAATTTAATCTTGCACTGCCTGGTTATAAGCCTCTTCAGGCTTGTTGTTTGGTGTGTAAATGCAGCACAGAATTTCTCAGGTATCTCATTTAAGTGTGTTTTCAATGTCTTGTGCTCAGGGTGGATTTGTGGCTGAAGGTGTTGATTCTGGATCAAAGTTCTTGGAAGTGAATTTAACAGAGAAGGTAATAGATCAGCATCCAAGTCATCAAAAAGAACAGACCAAAATATCCTGAACAAAAGCAATTCCAGTTTTCCCCTGGTCATTTGTTTCAACACTATTAGTTGTTTCAAGAGTTTCCAGTTAAGGAAAACCGTTCCCAAGGCAACCTAGCTAATTTAATGTACATTTTCTACTGCAGGACTGGTCTGATTATGATGAGAAAGCTTCAGAGGCTGTTGGAATCTATGAGGTTACTCATCAGTTTCTAAAGCTGTAGTGACTAGCCAGTCATTGAGAATAAACTAACTTATTATCATAGCTGTGAGGACATTGTCCAAACCAATACTCCTGAGGTGACTGGAGTGGTTTGTCATTCCCATGAGAGTACTAGACAAGATTATAAATTTAAAAAAGTAAATAAATTAATTATCATTAGCAAGTGTATAATAAACCTGATATTTGCATTGTCAGTATTGGGCTGCAACTAACGGGTAGCCTGGAACTGAGGCCAATGTGAGGAATCTTTCCAAATACAAATGAAAATAATCTCTTTTTAATGATATTCCCTGGCATAAGCCTCCATTACAAGCTACAATGGGCGACACAAGTGTTGAGACACTTGGCAGTTAAACTTGATTTTCAAGTGTCTTGGACACATTTTCACCCCTCCCCCCCCCCCCCCCCAGACAATGTTGAACTTTCTATTTCGTAGACTGCACAGACCACAGCACCTGCACAACATTGGGGGAACCAGAGAATTAACATTTAACACAAATGTAATGGAACAAGTGCTTAAATATCGAAAAGTGTTATTTCCTAAGTGTCTCAACTACTTTTGTCTCCCATTGTCTGGAGTATATTTATGTAAATTGTGGTGATTTCAGTTATATATCCAACCTCTAGCAAGTTAATTTTTACAAAAGCGACTAAATACGTGGTTCAGAGTGATTTGTGACTAAAGAAAAAGTGACAAGTGTTTTTTTCTCACCAAAATATAGATACAGAGACAAAACCTGGTCTATCCCGTTTCAAAATTGATCCATATTTAACCCTCAAGGTGGTGTTTATCGCTACTTTTTCACTTTTAAAGCATTCAAAGAGTGTCTTTATCACTTTCATTCAACGCAATCCTCCACTATGACACGATAGCTACAAGCTTTTCCCTATTCAGTTGTTATATTTTGGCGAAAAAACAGAAATTATACCGTTCTTTGGCTAAAATCTCTCTGTCTGACCTCAATACAATGGTTTACCATCACAGATGACCTCAAGATGACGTCACAGTAAGGTGTGCATATTGTTTTAATAATGACATTGTACTGATCACATAAAATTTGATATTAACCGATGGTTTAAGTGCTTTTCAACTTTTACTGGGCGAATTTCCAAAGGTTTCCCATTGGTAAACCATTTGTATAGAAAAGTTAATTAATTTATTCTATTTTTAATACTTTACTATTGATAACACATTGAGACCTCATGACACAAAGTTCAAAAGCGTGATAAAACAAGTTATCTTTTGTAATTTTGTCTGCTGAACAGAGTGCTTCAAACACTTAAGTGTGATATAAAAATGATGTCATTACACATGGTAAACTGTCGTCGCTAAAACTGATAAAAACATGCCTTCTGAGCCTTAAAGTTACTTTTATAACAGTGTTTCAATTTAATTGCTATTGTACAAAGTTTGTGCTTCCATTTTCAGTTCAGCTTGGAATAACGATTGTTTAATGCAGATAAATGCAGTTTTTTCCACCAGTAACCACGAGTAACCACCATAGATAACCAAATGATGGTTAAAAGGATACTCTTAATATTGCTTAGTCAATTCGTGGTTACCTGTGGTTGACTGCAGTTATCCACTGATTTTCTCGTACAGCAGTCATTTGAATTACTCCAAGATAGCCTGCTTTGGGAGTACCACTGGTAGTTTGTAATTCAACAATTACTTTATTATCTCATTCCTTTTTCGGAGAGAAATAAGGTGGAGATAACCCACACTCTAAATTGGCGATGTCATGCACGCATGTCACGCAAGATTAAACTTCCAGAAAAGTTTAATCAATTTTCTTCCTTAAAGTTTGTACTGAGTAAGCTTGCCATAATTTTCCCATGAAAAGAACCCAAATCCCAGAATAAAGCAATGGCAGACATTTCAATTGAGTACTACACCAGTTATTGTAGAAAAAAACAAGTTTACTGTTGAAGACAATGGGCGACAGAAGTGTTGAGACACTTGGCAGTTAAATTCAATTTTCGAGCATCTTGGACACATTCACCTTCCCCCCAAACAATGTTGAACTTTCTTTTTCTTAGACTACACAGACCACAGCGCCTACACAACATTGAATTGGGGGGGGGGGGGGGGGCTGGGGTATCAGAGAATTAACACTAGATGCAAATAAAATAGAACAAGTGCTTAAGTATCGAAAAGCGTGGTTTCCTTAAGTGCCTCAGCTACTTTTGTCGCCCATTGTAGTTCCAGTTCAATACTGAAAATACCAAATATGGCCTTTTAAAACACACTAAAAGGTACTCATGATAAAGTGTTTGGATGTTTGAGGAGTGAATTTGCCCTATTATGCTGTTTAAGTAGTTTGAACTCTTGGGTAAAAATGCAAAATCCAAGAAGTGATGCTATGGATTACACACATGGTAACCAGCAACACAAGCTACTGTTAGTTTTGTTGCGTAACCATGCAAAACTGATTTAAATTGTGTACTGTTGACTGAGAGCAGTCTTGTGCAAGAATGTTGTGTCAGGACAGTGAACAAAGTCCATAGTGAGGCCACAAGAACTGTGGAGGAAGGAGTTTTTTGTGCCTTTGTACCTCCCTCTAAGGAACCTGTAGACAAGCTAGACAGAATTTGGATAATCTGCCAGTGTAACAGTAATTTTATTTGCACCATTAAAAGGTGAAATTAAACCTGATAAAGATAAATTACTTTCAGAATGGGTGTTGTGTGACTGTCAAGAGGGTTAAAAATCCTTTTAGTAGATGCTGACTTGTATTCTACTGCAAATACTGCAATCTAATAGGCTTAGCTAAGCAACTATGAAACATTAAAATAATTTGTTGAAAGAACCAAAGAGTTTCATTCTCCAAGTTTAAAATGAATTTAGCCTGTGCATGGTTTTACGAAAAAACTAAATTTAGCACTACTTATATGAAGACAAATTATTGGAAATCACTATTTGAAATTCCACTGAACAATAAGATTATTTGCTCTTGATGTCTATCAACTGATAGTTGACGAGGGTGCAATTATCACACAGAAATCAGGAACGAATAATCTAGCTGTTTTGGTGCAAATCTACTAATCATTCAAAACTTTATCTAAATCCTCTTCACAGACATCTCAAACATGCCAAGAAGAGGCCGTCATTTCATAAACAAGGGCACACTGCTACCCTACTCACTATAAGCGAATCTTTGCTGATGTCATTGTTTACATTTTTCCTCATTAACATACGACTTTGCCCATAGAAGGCATCATGCTAGACATGATTTTACTAGAAAAACTTAGAGCTTGTGAAACATAGTAAGTGGTGAAAGTTTTGGCTCTTTGGGTGTAATATTCGAGGAGAAACTGGCTTTCAAAAACATCAAAATTTTTGTGTGGCAAAAGCGCTAATGAGCTCATACATTCTTTGTAAAATTTTGAGCTTTTAAACCCACATCGGACAAAAAGTACTCAATACATTGCGCTCAAATTCCTTGGGACAGTTAATCATGCCGTGTCCTTTCAATATTCAGTATTAATCTCTTTGTAGCTCCATCAGAAACTGTATCGCTTATGGTAATGAGGCAAATATTGTAAACAAAGATTCTCCTATATATTACAGGATAAATAGCAAGTAGCATAACCAATCAGAGGATGGCATTCATGATAGAACGCTAGTAGATTTGTACTAAAAAAATTAGATTCTTTCTAGATTTCTATGAGGTGATAGTTGATGAGACTGACTGCTAACTCAAATATTTCCTTGTAGACATCTCAAGCTTGTAATCTAATAATGTTAAATGACTGTTAAACAATGGTCACTATAAAATTTATTCAACTGTTGACTTACTCATCCCATGAGCAAGCCAGTGAAGCAAAGTGCCCACAGACAAAAGAAAGTTTAGGCTTTGTTCAATGTGCAATATGTATTATTAGGTAAATGCCATGTTATATACTTTTTGCAAGGGTGGGTTGAATGAGCTTGCCACTCCTCCCACTCTCCCCCCAAAAAATAGAATTACAGTGTCTATCTAACCATTTGGCTTACTTTCTTATAGACTGCTGGCAGTCTGTTTTCCTCTCGAAATTCAGCAGGGGTTATGAGGTGAGACGCTTTAGCCTAAAGGGGAATGGGACGAGACATGAGCATGTCTCACCTTATTCCCTCTCAGCCATACCATCTTTTTGCATTTGCAATAGCTAAACACTCATCTAAGTGTCCCTTAGAGGAAAAAACCGGCTGCCAGCAGACTAACTTCCTCACAAATCACATGCACACATATCACACATATCACCACACCTCAGATTCTGACTGTATTTTTATTAAATATGCATCACATCTAGTACATCATATTTGAAATTTGGAAGCTAAGCTCTACATTATATTGCAAATCACTTTTTCAGTAAGTTACCCACAAATAATGTGTTTAAGAGAAATACTGACAATCTAATATGCAGGCGAATATTGTCAAGTCTTGTTTCCAAAACAATTGAACTGAACACACAGTTTGTCCTAACTGTACAGATCATCATCTCCATCATCGTATAAGTTAGAATTGTCTGCTCCAGAACCACCCTGTCCTCCCCCTTGAGATCCACCTGACTGACTTGGAAACCTGACGAAATAAATATCAAATGTTCACGAGTTAGTGGTACATAACAGATCAACACTGAGATTCAGTTCTTTTGATACTCAAACACTTTGGTTTTCTCTAAACTAAATATGATAGAGTACATGGTCCTATGTCATGCCAGAATGCTTGCCCTTTTCGCGGGACACTCCCCAGCATTTTTCTTGGGTTGTCCTTACAACCTGCAATTTGCAATGTTTACTGCCACCAAGAAGACCACCTCAAGAATCCAGACTGTGTCAAGCCTACACGGTTTCAGCAAACCCTTAAACTATTATCAATTTCAGTGCAATGTGTAAGCCCATGTTTCTAAAAAAATTAGAGTGATTTTCTGGCCAGTTAGGATGTGGTCGTTGCTCATCAAATTAAGACAAGCAAATCAAGTGTTGATAACATGGCCTGTAAGACCACTGACCTGAAATTTCCACCAAATCCACGGCTCTGCTGAAGGGTTTGGGCAAACATCTCATATTTGCGAATGTCATTATCACTGACAGATCTGCGAGCAAATCTCATGGCATCCTCAAAGTGGTCTCTTCTAATCTCTGGAACAGGATCTTCATCCTCAACTTCCTAAATACAGCACGCAATAGTTAATTGAAACCTTAGAAAGTTCTTTTTTTTGCTGATTGGCAAAAAGTATTTTACTGTTGTTTTTAAGGATCTGCGAGAACATCAAGACAATAATTTATTCTCAAGGTTATGAATTTCTTCATTCAGTCAATATTGTATATAAATATATCATTCTTAGGACAAAGTACTGCAGACACTTTAGAGAAATATGGAGTTCTAGGAGATCAATAAGTTTCCCATGAATGTACAGTTGAACCCCGCTATCTCAGGGGAATCAAAAAATAGTTGAAATAGTGGGAGTTTGAAAGAGCTGATAGTAAATGACTGAAGAACAAATCAAAGCGAAATGGTTTTGAGTTCAAAATAACAGGGAATTAGAGATAAAAGAGTTCGAATTACTAGGGTCCGACTTTAAGTAACATAGCACAGGAAAAAAAACACCAGAAGTAATACCAATGAAGGTCAGTTTAGATCCAGTGTTAAACTCACAACTCCAACTGTAGTAAAGAAAGAAACTCTCACCATATCCAGGTCAGGGTTCTCAGCTCTCTCTTTATCTTTTAGAATTTCTTTCTCGATTGACTCTCTGATGGCCAGCTTACAAGCCTAGAAAACAAAGATTAAACCAAAACATTAAGTGTCACTTGCAGTAAATGCACTTGACAATGAAGCTTTGAACATATTCTCTATCTCAAATATGCCCTAAAATGTTGTAAACAAAACTGATCATCTTACCCGCTGACAAATTTCTGTCAAGTCTGCACCACTGAAACCATGAGTAACCTTGGCAACGTAATCTAAGTCAACATCCTGTTGAAAAAATGTACAGTAAGAAAGGAGATGAGCTGAAGTTGGGCAATTGCCTGGAAACATCCACAGCAGTGAGAACAAACTTGGTTCAATATAAGCATTATTACAAACCTTTGAAATGGGAGATTTCCTTAAACATGCCTTGAGAATGGAGACACGTGACTGAAGTGAAACAGAATTTAGAATGATTATCAACCTGAGCACATGAAATCTGACATGAGTGATGCAACTGCATTATATTGCTATTAGCCACCAAATATCATGAATGAAACTCAAGTAACCACATTTCACAATTCCATGGCATATGGCACATACAATTCCAAATCCAACGTGTGCAAGAGTATAATCTACAATTTTATTTTCAGCCTGTATGCAAAGCAATGACCTTTTATTAAATTTCTTCTAGTCTTAAGTCCAATCCTATCAAACTTTTGCTTGGTTGATTTATTTGTAACATGTTGCATGATAACATATGAATATTAGCTAACTGACCGGCTCATCAGGAAGAGGAATATATATCAGTTGATCCAAACGACCTGGTCGTAATATGGCTGGATCAATGATGTCTGGCCTAAGAAATAAAAAAAGGACAATGCTTTTATTTAAAAAAAAAACAAATACTTCACACTGCAGCAAATCCAATATTTGACCATTAGAGAAAACACTACAAACATTTTCTCTGAACTCCAAATTCCATATACCTTGACAGTTTGTGTGGCTGTACCTGACAGATATCACTTCCTACCATTAATTCACAAACCTGTTGGTTGCTCCAATAATAAAGACATTCTTCTTCACATTCATGCCGTCCATTTCAGTAAGTACTTGGTTGATCACGCGATCAGCTGCTCCACCTGAAAACCCAATCGAGAATCTCAACCACTGTAGTGAAATATTAAATTATTGAAGCTTTGATTGTTGGATCAAAGTGTTTCATGATTTAGCTGGGGCTCAAGAGATTACCTCCATCTCCAACATTTCCTCCCCTTGCTTTGGCAATGGAATCCAATTCATCAAAGAACAGCACACATGGAGCAGCACTTCGAGCCTGAGGAAAAAAATTAGAACCTAATATAGTATCTTACCATTTAAATTGTAGCATGTTAGCCATATCTTCAGTTGATAGTTAACTCTCAATAAATGAAGAGAGTAAACTAAAAATTTATTTCACTGGATCTAGTTCAGCAAGGCATAACAGGGGCTAGATATCAACTTCACTGATCAAATTACAATCTCATCATAAAGAAGCACTAACCTTGTCAAAAACATCTCGCACATTGGCCTCGGACTCACCAAACCACATCGTAAGAAGTTCTGGACCTTTGATGGAAATAAAGTTTGCCTGGCACTCATTTGCAATGGCTTTAGCCAAAAGAGTCTTACCACAACCAGGGGGACCATAGAACAGTACGCCTTTGGATGGTGTCATTCCAAACTTAAGGAATTTGTCAGGATGTTCCACTGGGTACTGCACCAGTTCCTGCAGTTCACGTTTAACATTCTCTAAACCACCAATGTCATCCCATGTGGTTGTTGGCACCTCAACAACAGTCTCACGCAGAGCTGAGGGATTGGATACTCCCATAGCATACTGGCAAAACAAATTACAGCAATGATAGTTAAGTTGATGCTGAGGCATTGGGATATTTAGAGGTCAGGGGTATCAATATTCCAGTGCAATAACTTTGGGGACACTTCCAACCTAGTAACACTTACATGTACAGTAAATTGTCACTAAGACCTTTTAAAGCCTTTATACATCAACTGTTCTGAAGGCCAAGATGCATTCAACACTTTTGGTCATAGTTTCCCTACTTCTTGTGCCCTCTATGTTTTCTAGTACAAATGTAGATAATATAAATAATAATGAAGAGAAATAACATGACCAATGGCAGTGTGTATTTTTGACAATATATGCAAGTCCATGGTCAATGGAAAGAAAACTTAACTTGACTTTCCAAATGAAAACAGATCTGCAAGTTGCTTTTCCAAAGCTGTGAACCTGCACAAACATATTTATGACTGGCAGGGGATTGTGCTTTGGGAAACCCAGCCTGTCTTCTACCAAGCACAGTACTCACCCTAAAGTTATCCATAGAAACAGCTAATGAGTCCAGGACTTCTGCATCAATCTGTTCATCTTCCAAATCAATCAAATCCATTTTTTCCCGAATCTGGTGACACAACCAAACATACATGTAAATGCTTCCATTTCATCAGAAGACTTTAAAGAATAATCAGGGCAACTATACCTGTTGAAGAGCAGCCTCAGAACACAGGGAAGCAACATCTGAACCAACATAACCATGTGTTTCAGCTGCAATCTACAATGCAAATAACTGTGAGCATACATTTGATAAATGGCAGCAAACTAACCAGATTAAATGCCCCAACTACCAGCTTGTACCTGTTCAAGATCAACATCATCAGACAGTTTCATGTTCTTTGTGTGTATACGCAAGATCTCTAGACGACCAGTGGCATCTGGTATTCCAATGTCTACCTCCCTATCAAAACGGCCTGAAAGAGAAAGTACACTTTGCATCAACAAACACTGATGGTCTCAATACAATAAAAAAAAAATACAGTTCAGGTCTAACCGAATCGCCGTAAAGCTGGATCAACACTGTTTGGTCTGTTGGTTGCGGCCATCACAATGACATGGGACCTCTGCTTTAAACCATCCATCAGAGTCAAAAGTTGCGACACAATTCGTCTTTCCACCTCTCCATGAGTCTGTAACGTTCATAAATAAATTGGACTTCACTTCAATATTAATATACCGTAACAGGGCTCCATTCTGATGCAACATTCTTTTCTATGAAAATTGCAAGCACTGAGATTTAGCAGTTTCACATGAGTAGCTCTGTATGGGTATTTCCTTCATCATAATCTAACAAGTTTGGTAGCGAAGGTCGTAAGAAGGGCCAACTGAAGCCATAAATATTTGAAAAGTTAATAATTAAAGTTGTCTTACCTTATCTCTCTTGGGAGCAATTGCATCAATTTCATCAATAAAAATAATTGCTGGTGAATTTTTTTCTGCCTCTTCAAAAGCTAATTGTAGAAAAGAGAAAGAAGGTTTACACTCCTAGACAACTAGCAAAGAAGAATAATGTCTTCAAAAGGTGAGAGCAAACATGAATATAACACCTCCAGCACATACCTTTTCTAAGATTACTTTCTGATTCGCCAGCAAGTTTGCTCATGATTTCAGGACCTTAAGAACAGAACAAAATGAACCTTCTCAGACCATGTCATCACTCTCACTAAGTAGCTCCTTTTTGAAGCTCTGTGTATTAGTTTTAATAGAGAGACTAAGATTTAAGTGCAACTTTAAGGATATTTCTTCAGGAATGAACAACAAGTACTAATCAAAATGTGTACTATGATAAATACAGTACGTAAAACACATTCAAAAATAAAGCAATGAGAGAAAAAGGAAGACTGTTTAATTAGCCTCTTAATTCTAAAATTATACAAATTCAGGAACACAACAAATGGAAAACCTAGAAAAAGAAAACCTCACCATTAATAAGAAAGAAAAATGCTCCTGTCTCGTTGGCAACAGCTCTGAGAGAGAAATAAATAATGTTAACAATATAAAAATAAAGTAATTGTTTTGAATGTGTTATAATCCCAAACAATTTATATGACATAACACAAACCTTGCCATAAGGGTTTTTCCAGTTCCAGGAGGGCCATACAGAAGAATACCACGGGGAGGCTACAAAAATATCACAAAGGACCATGTACAGTCAGTGAAAGCATTTGAAATCTAATGTTCACAACAAACAATTATCACTTACCTTAACACCAATAGCCCGAAACAACTGGGGATGCCTGAGTGGTAACTCCACCATCTGAAGGAAATAAAATTTAGTTACTAAAGTACAGTTATCAAAGACCAAAAGTATGGTAGCAAGGAATTACAAAAAATAATTTTCATGTAATCAAATAATAATGGTCACAGACCTCTTTAATCTGAGCCAGTTGTTTTCTGCAGCCTCCTATGTCATCATAACCAACCTCATTGAGAGACTCCTCTTCCTCCTGCACAAAAGAAATATAACCCTTCAGAAACAGCAAATGCTTACAGTGATGGTTGCATAGACTTACTACAACTTATAGCCCAAGGGGGGTTCTAGGTTACAAACTGACCTCTCTCTTTACTGGCTCTCCTTCACAGTGTATCACCGTGTCTGGTGCTACAATGCAGTATGGTGTGGGATCAGTTTCTATCACCTTGAACTCAACAGCTCTCATGCCGCCACGTACAAGGAACATGTCACCTAAAACAACATGTATCAGAATGTAAAACATAAATTTTGCTCAGCTTTGCAAATAACTGGTTTAGTAAAGAGGATAGGGTCACTAACATTTTTTTTGGTTATTATGTTTTGATATTGTTGTTGTTTCAGCTTTTGGGAGAAGACTATAACAAAAGGTCATAAAGTGACTCACTTTAGAAACATAACAGAGTTTTCAATGGAATTTAAAATACAAAAAAGGGGAAAAAGCTATACCCCGCATAATACTGTAGATCTACACAGAGTAGAAGGGCTCACCTTTCCTTATTGGTCTGTAAGCCTCCAAGAAATAAGGCTTCAAGTAGACATCAAATAAATTTCTACAAAAATGAATATGAAAATTTATTGGTTAAATACCAAGGACAGTAAGGCTGTTAGGGGACAAAAATTAGAAACTCCTACCAGACTGCAATATACAAGGTGAGTAATTAGGCTTTTACAAACCCTGTTAACCCCTCCACTGTGTCATCAACAGGAAGAACATGAATCCTTTTACCATATTTGACATCAGGACATGCTTGAACACTGGAAATAAAATACAACAAAGTGTAAAAAAAATATCACAATATCACCCACTGAACCATACTCAACAGAAATACATGTAATAACACGTCCTTTACCTCACTATATCTCCCAGTCTGACTCGGAGGTTCCTCCTCACAACACGGTTCATGCGTATTTTGTCATCAGAAATTGAATCATCAGACAATACAATGCAGACCTAGGAAAATATGGATGGCTTACTACTAGGGACAAATAAAACTTATGTAGCTGGATTTGAGAAAGGTGTTACATACTGTAAATCTTAAGGTGTATCATAAGTTTCCATTTAAAATAGATAAAGAGCTTCTCAAATATAAATGCTATAAACAACACAATGTTATCACAGCAAAGACAAGTTATGATGGATAAAATTAGTTCCCAGTATTTTCCTGGCAAACAAATAGAGCTAAAGCTTAGGTGCCTACAAAACCAAATGAAAAAGTAGGATAAAAAAGTTATGTGGTATTGATGATGTTTTGGCTGTTATTTTTTTCCATTCTACCTTTGCTTTTTCCCTCAACCTTGCAGAGAGGCCATAATGGTAGACATACATGTATGCTTGTGCTCTCTTTCTGATTTAATGACATCACAGGGTTTGCACAACTTATGCCAGTTTACAAATACTTCAATAGTTGGAGTGGAATTAGTAATGGTGGATAGAAAGCACTATCAAACAAGGAGGGAAGTATTTTTAGGGGTTCAAATGCCTGCTTCTTCATTGTATGGTCTTCGGTAAACAACCCTCTTGCAAAACCTATGACATTACAAGGTTTGCTCAGTTTGCCAGAAATGTCTTGCCTTTAGTTCTGGCCAATTTGGGATATTTGAGACCCTAGGATTTCTTTTTAACACTTTTCTAAAAAATTGTACCTTTTTAAAAATTTCAACACTCAAATGCCTTTATATCTGTTAAAAAATATATTTCATTTCATAGGCACTTTCAGTTTAGCCAATTAGACCCCGACACAAAAACAAAGTCTGTCATAGTGGAAAAATATTATACAGGAAGCATCAGCAAATGTGGTTTTTCTCTGTACCCAAGAAGAACCAAATACATTTTACAATTGAATTGTGATCATGAAGTTTTGGCAAATTTAAATTTCTCACAAAGAATTGTCTGTAAAACGTGTCGCAAAATCCAATCTACTGTTCATCATGAATATGCTGAATCATTATTCTTATATCTAACTTACGGTGTCGCGTCTCTTCTTTCCTTTTATCAGAACTGTATCTCCACGAAAGAGTTGTAACTCTTCCATTTTGGCCTGCGGATGAAAAAGCAAAACTGAAAGTAAAAGCGGGTAATGGTAGAACAGAACACACGGAAACACAAAGGAACTGACATAGGATGATCCACTGTGGCTTATTCCTTTTTATACAAACCTGAGACATAGATACCACTGAATTATCATCGTTAATAGCCTCTTCCACCAACAAACGGTTAGGCCGTGACTTGTTCTTCAATATAGCCGTCGCAAGTTCGTCTCTGTCACAAAGAAAAGTTACAGGAAGTGGACCATGCCAGTTACAACTTATGCTTAGAAACGGAAAATCATAAGGTTGAGGATAAATCTAAATACTTCAAATTGATGGGCAACTTATCAGCCTCAAAAATACCAAGCAAAACGAGAACGAAATGTATCAGTTTTTGGGCTGCCTTACAGGGAAGGGAAGACTCGACATTTTTTCAGATTCACTGCCGGTGAAATCATGTCAACTCGATCTGCGGTATAACTCTTTCATAGTGGATTGGGCTTCAAAGATCGGTACATCGAATCAAAGATTATCGTTCAAAATAAGACTAACAAAAATTTATGTATCAATAAATTGATACTTACTGATGTGCCATAACTTTTTGCAGTAGAAATGCACAATGAATCTCTTGTGAAGAAAAACTTTATCTGCTGACTAACTACCAACTCGACTGCGCACGTGCATTAGGGATGACGTTTCTTGTTCCCAGTAATCCTCCTCCAACAGTACGCTGTCAAGAGGATCGTGGGCTCAAAAAAACGAAATCGTACCCAGGGCTCAACAAGGACTCAACCGGGTTTCTTCTTGACAGTTCACAACATGTCGGATAGATAACTAGGTGATGCTGTTATTTTTGGTCTTTAATTGAGGTAAGAATTATTCACTGTATCTTCCAGTAATGAAATGTGATCCTTGATACTGATTTCATGTATTGAACATTGGTTTACTATATTTCCGTCCTCTACTTCCTATTTATCTCCTCCACTTTGTAGAGTAGTATGTACAGTGTGGGGCCCAGTTGTCGGCAGGGCCCAGTTCTCGGCCACTTTTTGTTCAGTGTTTACTTTTCGCGCCACAAATGAATCTGAATAAAAAGCAATTGTTTCCAAAGGTAGCTTTATTCCTTGTCTTCCGTTCTGCCGAGTTTTGTTTCGTCCTGCCGAGTTTTTCTGTGAGCACGTCGAGGTGACGCGAAGGTAGGTGAATTTGGTTTCCCCGAAAACGTGTTTGTTTACCGCTACTCGAATTACATGGTTTAACTCAAGTTTATATTTTGTCCGTCTAGAAAGCCCAAATGAGCCAATTCTTGGCATAAAGGACGTAGAGTGATAAAGCTATCTGTTAAATATATTTTCCTGGCCTGTTTAATTCTTTGACCTAAATTCACTCCTCAATATTTCCTTAGTACTTTTGTGTATTTGCCTATTCTCGGCCACCCTGCTCGCCTTCAACACTAAAAGCGCTCATAGTTTTGTGTGGAGTATTCGTGTCAAGTCAGTTGTAAAAATAAAGCTGTAATGGGGTGGCATGCTAAAAACTATGAGCTCTGACTTAACACCGTTTTAAATACCCAACTCTTTTTTAGCCTCGCTTGACTGCACTTAAGAGTAAAACTAGATTGCTAAAAACTTCCTTTTCTAACATGAAACAAAGCTCTTTAAGGATAATTTGTGATCGAAATATCAAAACACAAGCCTTATAAGTGATTTAACAACAAAAAATGGTAATAAAGCGTTGTTTATTCTGAGGAATCGCGTGCACTCTTTTGTGGCCGAGAACTGGGCCCGCTGGCTGATAACTGGGCCCACGAACGAAGCCTCTATTTTCGTTATTACTCGGGAGAAAACAGCTTTGAGCAGTCGACAGCTCTACATGTGTAAACTGAATGCTGAAGCTAGTTATGCATGAAATTTTAAGTCCTGATGGCTATTCCATGTGTGATAAGAAGCCAAGGTCCTATCCCTGTTCTGCCTATCTCTCAGACAACTGTTTCTTAGCAATCTTTGAGGAGAATTTTGATCATAAATACTTTGTAGATTTAAAAGAAATGAAGTTTATTTTATGAGGGTTTAATTAAAGGCAGAGTAGAGCCTAACAGCTCTTTTTTTTTAGATGGAAGACAAACCAAGTGAACCATGTGATGCTGAGCTTACCAAGCTTCAATTAGAAACCAAAGACACATTGAATGTTTTTGGAGAAGAACGGGTCAGTGGAGATGGTGAAGAGGAGCCAGTAGAAGGAAATGACTCAACTACACAGCTAACAGCTGAAAAAGGAGACAGTCTGTCATTAAGTTCAGAGAGTTCATCTGAAAATGACAGTTTGAGAAGTAAAGTTCCACGTGTCAACTGTCCAGAACATATTGTAAGCAGAAATGAAACAGTCTGAACCTTGCAGCTGTATTTGTACTTTGGTTTTAAACATAACATCATTGATTATGGTTTACCTCACTTTATGAAGCCTTTGCTACAATGCCAGACTGTTCCCTAGAATAATAATAATTTGAAATTACATGGAAATCAGCGCTCATTCTAAGTTTGTCACGGGATGTCGGGGGAGGGGTACTCTCACAAATGAAATGTCCCTGGGCAGTACAAATGTTTTAAGATCGTTGTGATAACAGGGAAAAAAAAACTTGTGACAAAAAGGAAATCCAACGTAAAGCTAGCTTGAAATTAATACCCTTGTCTGTGGGGTGTTGTTTTGTGATTTGCTACAAACTTCTGTGATGCCTATGTTAATATGCTCAGGGGTTGACTCCTAGGGATTTAACAGTTTCAGTCATGCTTGTGATTGTCGTACTGTGATTCCAAGCAAAAAATCATGACTATATTACATATTCAAGAGATATGGTATTCTGGCTATGAAATGGCTATGAACTACAGATATATATCTTGGTATTTGAATAACTTGATGCATTCACTTGGACAAAATTTGTTTGTATAATGAAGATATGCAAATGAGAAAAGAAAATACCTTGAAATAATATTTTGATACTAATGGCAAATGTTGTTTATTTCAGATTCTATGTCTTGATTTGTCCCCTGAGATGAAATCACTGTCTTTTCAGTGTAAAAGTGTTCCAGATAGGTAACACACTGCTCACTCACTCCACTTAGTGTCACATAGCATAGAAGACTGTAGCTACTTCATATACAATATTTTAGACTTCATTAACAACCATGGTTTTAGTGTGGCCTAATTTTCCGTACAGAGTGCACTATTAGGATGTTTTGGGGGCTGATGTCTGCTAGGGTACTAAGGCAATAAGGTGTAAACTTTAATGTTTGTTTAATTAATTAATATCAATTAATTTATTACTCTTGAGGCAGGGAAGTGGTTTGGAAGGGGTAGGTGCCTGTATGCACTATGTAAAAATGTGTATCACCTACCTTACTTTATTCATAGCATCACAAAGCTATACATTTGGTTTAGGAAACCTCTTGCTCTCCTTGTGGTGCTATTCTCTTTAGAACAAAACCAATTTGCCCTAAACGCATGCACAGTGTGCAGTGCCGACTATGTATTAGGTGAAAGATGCATTTCATTTGAGATCACATGACACAAAAATGTTGAGTGCTTTTCCCTGTGGTAGAACCCAACATGTAAGACGCATGCATTCCAGCATTGTTAGGGTGATATACTCCATTTTCATCCCCAGAGCCACGTGGTTTTTTATATGTCATGTGATATGACCGAGGACAGCAGTTATTTTTCGGCTAACGTCACTTCTTCATTTTAGTGCAAAAAAACGCTACTGTGACGGTGTATCTTTTAGAATTGCCCCACCTCAGTTGAACAAATGTCATTTGCTATTATCAAACTACGCTAGTGTGTTTGCCAGGGTTCAAATTATGAATGGAAACCTTTTGCTTCTCCTTAGCAGATTATTTATTTCTCTTGCAATTGAGGTCAAAAAGTTTACATCCAGCCAAACTTTCCCAATTTAGTGGGATTAAAACTTGTCAAATTGTGAATCTGTGACAAAAGAAACCAGGAAAGTGTTCAAATGTTGCTACAGACTCCGTGGCATGTAATGAAAGCGCAAATTAATTTAATCTGTCTTTCAGAGGACTCCTTCACTGATGTAGGATATATCATCTCGGTCATCTTAGTAGTGGTGGCCTTTAATACTTCTTCTTGAAACACCAATGCTTCTCAGTTGTATTAATCGGTATCACTGAGGTGGCAACTGAACAAGAACATGGTATTCCGTGACTATTTGATAATTATCGGTGAAAATAAAATCTTTCAATCGTTCTTCCTCCATTTCCTCACAACATATTTAACTTTCATCCATTTCCTCATAAGATATTTACTTTCTTCCATTTATCTCTAAAGTTTAGGAGATAACAAGAGTTCTATGTTACATACCTATGCGAGAAAAACAAAAGTATCAGGTTACAAACATTGGCATGAAAAGTAAAATTTTCATGTTTGCTACTTTGACGTATTATTGAATTTGAAATGAACGAAAATCAACGTAAAACACCAGAGTAAAATTTGAAAGTTGTCTTGAGAAAGAGTAATTGTAAGTTATTGTTGAACATCGAATGAAAAGACAGACATGAAACATACGCACTGCTAAGATTGTGACAAGATTATTTCTTATCAAGGTTTCTGTCCGATCATATTCTGCAAGGGGAAAAGCCCTAGGTACCAAAGTAAATACAAACTGGGAGTGAACACAACATGTGTGACTATCGTGCCAGAGGTATACATTGCACTCTGCACTATCTGAGATTGTCTCACTAGTTTCTACTGGGAGGAACAGCACATGAAAAAAATTGCAAAAATAATATATGGCTGTTTATACAGCATTTGATCATTTAATTGTAATTAAATAAAATAATGTAAAAACCCATATGCACGTTTAATATGTCTTTTATGTTTACATTTTTTTTACAGAACAGTATTTCAACTGGTTCAAAGGTCAATAGAAATTTTTGTAAAAACCAAGTCTAAAATGAATGCCCAGCATCAGTTTTCTTTCATGGTTTTGGATGATAAGGCATCATGGGTAAGTTATCTGGATCTTATATAAACAACAGAACCACTTCACCCCAATACCCCCGTAATCTAAATTCATTTGTTCTCCATAATTATTTATGGTTACTATAAGTCAAGTTTTTTCGCACAGGTTCTGGAAATCTGTTTTCTAAATAGTACAGACCAATTTTCAGATATCAAGAATGCTTGTTGTCCAGTTATTAGCCACAGGTGTTCTCACTTGAGCTCTCTCACAGGATAAGTGACATTCTGCTGAGCCTCTATAAGGCCCATACCTGCAAAAGTTGATTATGTCACACTTTCATGTAATTGTTTATTTTCAACCAAATTGTTGCTTTTGTGTGAAAAATCATTTTGGAAGAAATCACAGTATTGGTATTTGAAGAGCATTTCCTTTTTAAAAAAATAATGATTACAGACCTACTTGGTGGAGTAACAAATATGTACTTGTTAATACTCTTTAATACGCTTTAATCTCTAAGATTATCATTTCATCAATAGCAAGGGTCACAACTTTGGTTTCTTCAGAAATACCATACAGAGGCTCCCTGCTCTGTCAACTTGTTCTAAAATCTTCCTTATTCCTAGAGAGTAGGACATGCTCGCATTCGGGTTAAAGGCAAAATTAAGCTTTACCAAACGAAACACTTGATAAATTTTACTCTCTCCATTGCCTGTAGGCAGAATCACAAGAATATCACGGCCTGTGAGAAGCAATTCCAACGCCTTGCTCTGCTTCCAAAGCTTGCTATTTTCAGGGAGCAAGATAAACATTCCTGCAAGATGTCACACATATCTCGAATGTTGACAACGTGTTGTCAATGCTCCTAACATAAGCCAATCATATTTTTGCATTGTGAGAGCAACGCATAATTCAAACTCTCTGGCTTAGGTGGTAGTCACTCCTTTCGCATATGTCTCACCCTTAGGATTTCACACAGCTATTTTTCCCTTGCAGTTTATTTACGGTCTCACTTGACAGACTAAACAAAAAAGGGACTACTCGTAGTCTAAATCAATTTTAAAAAATGCATGCCAGTTAGTATTGATTCACCCAAAAGGTAGCAATGCAAAAATACAACTGTAAATTGAAAAAAAAAACATGAGGGGAGGCAAGCGGCAAAAACTGGAAGTATCACTTCACACAGAGAGTTTGTCTGCAGTTAGTGATGGCATGAGTTTCCGTCATATAAAGTGTTGGTCAGTTGTCATCTGTCTTCCTCTGAGACATCTGACATATGTTGTTGTCTGATCTGTGTTCAACCTATTTACTGCGTAAGATCTTGTCGCGATGCCTTGTGGTTAAAAACAGGATTGTGATGGTGCCAATGAAAGGTTTCTTGCTCTTCACTCTTGCCATCAACAATGATGTATTGTACTTGCACCAGACAAATACTGGTATGGCCTAAGTAGTAGTATTTGTAGAGGAAGCCTCGGTCAGTTCCTCAAGAAAGATTCAGTTTTGTCGAGTTTCCCCGATGAATTTAGAACTGAAGAAGATCTGAAAAAGATTACTTCAGCTGGCCGATGGAGACAGTTATGATGGTAAGGCCTGCTCTTAATTAATACTTCGAAATTGTGGCTTCGTCATTTGATATGCTGGCTGTTTTGTTACGCCAATAGCTGGAGAAGAACTCATCGTCGGAAAACAGTGCATTTGCACATCGAAGATTATTTGACGACATTTGCAAATGCCAAGTCCAGTGAAAACGCCAACACCTGTGGATGTCAAAAAGGTCAACGATTACGGATCGTAATAGGAGTGCCAGCTAGTGAAACAAGAGATTGCATTTGCTCAGAGGTCTCGGCAAATCTGCAAGATAGGTAGCTTAATGTTTTGTTCATTAGAACTGGCAGGTGACTAACCTCAAACAGTTTGATGTAACACGAAAGAAATAATCACGCAGCTCAATGTTTTGTTCATCAGAACTGGCAGGTGACCCACTTCAAACACTTTGATGTAACGCAAAAGAAATAGTCGCACAGCTTAATATTTTGTTCATCAGAACTGGTGGGTGACCCACCTCAAACACTTTGATGTAACGCAAAAGAAATAGTCGCGCAGCTTAATATTTTGTTCATCAGAACTGGTGGGTGACCCACCTCAAGGACTTTGATGTAATGCAAAAGAAACAATCATGCAGCTTAATGTTTTGTTCATCAGAAGTGGCCCACTTCATACAGTTCGATGTAACATAGCCTGAATTGTCATGTAACACAGCATTACCAGTAATCGTTTGCAAACACATCAGGTATGCTCAGATTGTGAGCATGAAAACACTGTCCATAGCTTCCACTACAAGATCCACTTTGAACTGTTCTGAGTCTTAATGGTACCATCCATCTAGTGTGTAGATAAAGTACTTTAAAATTGAGTAATCATTATTATCGTCCATCACACAAGGGGCCCAAACGAATAAAGAAACTATTGCTTGTGCTTCAGACAAGAGCACGCATCAATTACATTTTGATGACGTGTATCAGTTGGCCCTTTGTATTTCTCTCTTCTCATATTTATTTTGCTTCATCTGATGTCCTTCAGATCTGACGAAATTTATATGACAGTAAAACAGTTTGCAACACCTTGCCCGGCTCACCTGGGGTTAGGTATGTTGGGAGTGCTAGGAAACTTTTCAGGCAATCCTTTGTGGTACTTCCAGTTTCGCCGCTTGCATCCCCTCATGATAATGATCTAAGCATGGGAAAACATTCTTTAACCCTTCACCCCCTAGGGCAAATGACAGTTTTTCCTAAATCAGCAAATAGAGGCTCTCTGCCTGTGTACAATATACCATTTGAAAGGCACTGATCAGCTTAGTTAAGAACTGACATTAGCAACTAAGAAGGAGGTTGTCATTTTGAGAGAAATTGTTTTGAAATGTGAAAATGAAGAGCTTCTAACACATATCAATTCTCAAATATCATAGGTATGCCCCCAAACTGTAGCTTATTTAGTAGGTCTTAGTACATAGCTTGATGTGAAACAAGTCTTGTATTCCATGTGCATCTCAAAGAAGAAATTTTAAAATTAAGGGGGCGGTTAACCATATGTTAGATAGGAGGGGGTCACAATTCTATGCCTTCAATGAGCAGATCTTTACAAGACAATTTTCATGGCTAAAATTCATAGAAATCTTTCAAATATTCACAAAGTTATGATGTTGTGTGCCAAATGGCACTCTTGTTGGCTATTGCTTTAAGTGATTATATATGGAAAGAACATTTTTGTTATTTTTCTTATTGTAAAAGTTTGTTAATTATTACTTTTTCTTCATGCATCTTTAGTACAAGCATTTCACTAGTGATGTGGAAACTATCTGCAGCACTTTGAATCACCTATACCCGGAGGAGGAAATTCAAAATCAGAATGAATTCCATATCCTTTAAAATAGTTTTTTATTATAATACTATTATGGAAAAAGTACTTTCAACAGTCATAAATGTACAAAGAAATGGATTCTATTGTTGTTACTGATTTCTGTTTCCATTTGGGTTTATGTAGGAAAATGATTTATTGCTAAAAAAATGTTTTGGTTAGCATCAGTGAGAGTGAAAGAAAGACTGTAGTACATGTAAACCTAAGTTATTCTTGCAAGAACATAACATTCATCACTGGCTTCTGATAGCTATTACAAATTATTGTTTTAAATGAAAACCAACTATTGCCAATAGAAATTAGAATTTGCAAAAGTGATTTCTCTCCATATTTCACCATTTGCAGACCCAAGTTTGTAACTTTTGCACACAACATTCCATAAAACCATAGGATATCAAACATGTGGCCATTCTTGATTTCTCTGCATCTACAACATTTGTAGTGAAAGTTCCCTTTTTCATTTGATAATGCTAATAAAGTATAATAAACAATTAAATAAATTCAGAAGAGCAGTCAACTTGATTATCCCTGACTGAAAAGTAGGAAGTAGTCATGACTAAAAGCTCTCTTAGCTCTGTCACACAAAATAGCAGTTATCTCATTTCTGCAATGTAAATGTACTGTACTGCACCTTACAAGAAAATGTGAACTGTGCTTGATCACTTATTTTGTGTTTTTCTGCATCAATCATCATAACAGACCTGTCAGTAAAGAGGAGTTGACTTCAACAGGTTTAAAAGGTCTTCTCTGTGGGTTGTGATCCGTAGATTACAATCAATGTTACTTAGGTTTTGAACTTCAATGCTTGTGTGTTATTGAAAGCTGCAGTAAACTGATTTTGCTTATCTTCTTCCTGAGTTGCAGCACTTTTGGCGATACAATAAACTTGTTATTGAAAATTATGTTGATTTATCTTGACTGTTACTTCAAAAATGTGTGATCTTTTTGAAGCAGTGTAAGTATTACTTTAGTCGTGATTTGATTTTGCGCCTGCCTACTAGTAAGCTCTCTAAAATGATGTTTCATTTTTATTCACTGTTTTGTATTGTTACATAATATTATTATTGTTATTATTGCTTTGTCTTTGCTTATAACTAGGCATGACAACATTATGTTGCCACTTGTAGAAGACATTTTGCTGCCTCCTCCTTATGTGGTTCGACTTGTTATAGTGTATGGACGCTCGCACTGTATGCCTCGAGTGTCTACACAAGCCAAGCAGGTATGTTTATGAGAGTTTATTCATCTATCATTTTATAGATTTAAAATCAAGTGATTAACCTCTCATTGTACAATATCATAACATTGTTCAGCAGACACAAGAAACCATTGCAGCTATTCTGATATATTTTTTATTTCTCCAATCTAATATGAAAAGAACTGCATTGCAATTAGTATGGAGATTACTTTATTGAAATTATCCAGGTTACTTTTGAGACAAATACAGTAAATGATTGGATTACTTTGTGACAAGCTACCAAGTATGCCTGATAAGCAATGACACACATTCCCCTGATGGCCAGTTATTGGTTCAATAAACAGCTTGAGTTAGACCAATAAACCATATGAATGTGCTCTCCATTTCCTTGATTGGCTCTCAATTATTATTTACAGGTATTATCATCACTGCTGGAATCTCCATATTTCTTTCTTGACATTCTATACGTTCACGAACTTCCATCGGAAATTAATTTGTGCAAAGTAAGTAATTAGGTAGCTTCTGATGCAGACTTGTGTTCAGCACAGCTAATTGCTCTGTTTTTGGAATCTCCTTAGTTACTTGTCACTTTCCAAATTTTCTTGAACATCAAACTGATTACTGCATGCCATTTCTCAATAAAAATATTATCTCTTCATATTTTAGCACTGAGGGTAAACTGGAAGCTGAGCGCTGAAGCATACAATGCACTGCATGTGTCAGATATTTCTGCTGCAGATTTATTTGTCCACAAAAGATGTTTTAACCTAAGGGTCTGTTATTGTGGTGAAACGACTGACTCTAATATAATAAAAATTAAGATAAAAACGTTCGCTGGCTAAAAAATTTCAAAAAAGAACATAAGCTCTGATATGTTGTAAATTTTGCAGGAAATCTATGATTACTTCTGTGACATGGATGAAGAGGAAGAAGGCTACATATTGGAAGTGTCACGCAGCACAACTCGTCTCTTTGACCACATGGCAGCGTTACTTGCTCATCCGTTACAGAGACCGAAACAGCGTGACACTTTTTACAAACTAACTCCAAGGGGGGATGAAGAGTCCATTTTGTAGTATTGTACATAGCGCACAATAAGCAAATAGAATAATTTTTAGTCCAGCTGTGAAAAATTACACAAAATCTGTGGCTCAAGTGATTATTCGGTTTCCACCACTCTCAATAAGCCGTTTACAATCCGCGAAATTTACATTTTCAGAAGAGCTAACTCCCTTTAAAATGAGTGGCACGCAATGCGTGCAGAAGCGATGAGCATTAACACTGTCTTAAGGTGGCTCCCTATAGTTTTACGATCGCGCGAGCGCTGAGGAAGTAATCTGCGCGCGCTCAAAGGTAAACGTCAGTGTTTTTCGATATTTTATTACGTCAACATGAGCACAAAAAGAAAAACTGACAGTGAATTTTCTCGCGTTTCCTTCGGTAAAATTCCGTAAAATTTGGCAGATTGGTAGCAAATATTTTACTTTTGTCGGAGCGCGTTTTTCAGGGAAATCTATAAGGCCAGATTTTTTGCAGTGGTAAAAGACATAAATTTGAAAATATCGAAAAAACTGCCTTTACAAACCCTACTTTTTTCGTGTTTAAAATTTGTATCCCGCTGGAGGCGATGTGATGTAAAAATTTTGGAAGATTTCACCGAAGGAAATTCATGAAAATCACAAACAAAGCCATAAAAACAGTAAAAAACACTTTTGTTTGGGCATTTATAATTTAAGGCTAAATCCCAAAATTTTAACAGAGATGATAGCAAAACACTATTTAATCATTGCTTATTACATGTAATAAGTTTGAGAGGACTAGGTGTGAAAGCGAATGTAAAAACAGCATTCAAAACATAACACTTGCGCGCGCAACGCTATAAATGATTACCCTATAGAGCCTTGGTTACCCAAGGAATTACTAAACAAACAAACAAACAAACAAACAAACAATAAGCTGAGCTTCAAACACTGAAACACTTCTTAAAGCACTTATTCACGCTCAAATCATAGATTTGAGTGTTACCGTCATAAAATAAAGTCTCTTACTTACTTTACAGAATGTTTCATGTAAATAAAACAACATTTCGAAAATGCGAAAATGAAATAAACTAGTTTGGGCTTTTAGGTTTTCCTTCTTTTCTGTTTACCCAGGTTTGATCTTGGCTCAAATGAAAAAAACTGAAGATAGATATTATCCAAAACATAAAACATTCTTTTCGACACGATTATGGGATAAAGAAAAAGAAACACTGAGTCTCTGGAAGACGTTGAACCCACGACCTTCCGAACTCAGTTACTCAGTTATATGTGATTATTGTGCCGTAAAAAACTTAGTTCGAGCGCGTAAAACAATATTTCGATATAGAAAAAGATGAACCTGTTTAAGCTTCTGTTGGGTTTTCCTTCCTTTATTTTTGGCTTCATAGAAATAGACATAGTTTATTTTTCTGGGTCGCCTCTCTGTAACCCAGTTCTAATCTTTTATCTGTAACTTTTCACTGGGGAAGTTATTCAGTTGACGTGGGACATAACTTAGATTTTTTACTTTGAATAGTTGCCCCTTCAGGGTTTCAGCCCAGAGAGGCCAAAACCCAAAGAGGCATTCGAGGAGTCCCCTGCTGATATATATGGTATACGGACTCGGGGAGACGGCTATGTTCGGCGCGTTGGAAGTTTCTGTACTGAGTTCTGTACAACACTTTTAATCAGACTTGTTTTCACGTTGCGTCGTGCGATGACCTTTTAACGTATATTCATTCAGTCATATCGTAGATAACGATCACGATCGCCAAGCGCGTTTCACATTTAGAAAAACTGTTCTGTGTCCTATTAGTGAAAACTTATTAAAGCCGATTCAGCTCAAGTCAAGAACTGTCCACCATTAAATATCTGCATCGGGGCTTCCTCAGTGTAATTTATGTCTAATTAATGTGTTGGGGCTGATACTGTACTTGTCACTGGCATTCATTCTTTAGTCCCAAATGCGCCATAAATGAGTTCTATAAAGATATTATCACTTAGTTACCGGCTAGTTACACATGTAAGGCTTCGCTCTTGGTAAAAACTCATTGTTTTACTTTCCGTTTGAAATCTTGTTGGCTGCTAATAACTTCCTTGGTATTACCCTTGTCTTCATAGAAACAAATCATTGGGTTCAACGTCTTGAGTTGATCACATTAATTTGTATCAAGATGAGCCGCAAAAAGTCACTTCAGAAACATTTAGCTTTCCAAACAATCCAGAATGTGTCGATCAGCAAAATGGGCCAAGCCGTCTTGAAAAAGAATCCTTATGAAACTAGAGTAGTGACTGATAAATTGGAAGACATTGAATTTCACAAAAGAAAATGGAAAAAACGATTTTTCTTGGAGACTAAATGACACGAGACAAGAATTCAAACAGACTCGTAACATGGAAAGTTCGTCGTGTGTTTGATTCTATTATGGGTCTCAAGGAGGGAAAATGGTTCGTATCCCCGACACAGCACAACGTCCCTCTAGAACTGAGACAAATGTTGGAATCAATCAACAGGTCAGAAAAACGTCAGTGTGATAACAGGTTTTTGGGGCCGCTTAAGTTATTATCCTTGTTACAACAATCCAGAGGGAAACACGCTTGCAGCGACGGAGTTTGTCAGACTCCTAGAGGACTCGGGATCTGTTACAGCAAAACAATCCAACGGGAAGACAGAGAATACGCAGTTACTTGGGTCCAACAGTAGAGTTTAATCCAGTAACGTACTCGGAACGTAACCCGAATATAACCAATACGGGATAGTGGTATCCGGCGTCCCACCACCGGGGGCGTAATCGAAGAACAATTTACAAAACACCTGTATTTATGCTAGACTCTAAACAAATGATCTAATATTTTGTTCAGTAATCCTAACCTCCTATTGGCTGCCAATGAGCTTATTCTAGGCTATTCCATCATAGGCAGTCAGTTATTCTGCTCGTAAATATTAACTACTTACAACTTCAGTGGGTAGTTCTCACTACAAGGTGTTACACGATAATACAGATAGACAGGGGGTTACCATAGTTATTGGACTTTCATTCAGTTTGACTGCTAACTGTTGGCTTTTTTATGGTTATGAATATCGGCAAATTCTCCCCTCACATCAGAAGCCGTCGCAACAATTGAAAAGGAAGTTACAAGGACTACAGCCAAGAAAGGAGGAATTATTCCATTCATGTCGAGCAAAAATAAAACTCTTCCAACAGACATTAGAGTGTTTGTAAGTCACAAAACGTTACGTTCTAAAGAAAACACTGAAAGAGATGGACGGGATGGAAGGCGAGGCTCGGTTTTCCCTAATTGTATAACGCCATTCATACATCACTCCTTTACCGATCACCCGACCGAACAGCGCATGACACTAATATGAAAAAATGTAAAAACTGTACTGCAGTAGTTGTCCAGGAGGATACTGATAGTCAGGACAATAATTTTGACGCAGAAAATTCTTATGGTTCGGTTCCTTCTCGCCAAGAAAGCATGACAGTCTTCAAGAGTAGCCGAGTAAGTAAGGAATCGTGCTTCGTTCCCACCCCTCTTCCAACTGAGAAGCAAACCCGTATTTGGAGAACTCGTACGGACGAGATTATTTGGAAGCAAAGAGTCGTCAATGGGTTCTTGAAACGTGAAAATTAAGCAATCTTGTTAGAGGAAATTCAGAGTTAGGGGCGGAGCACAGCTTGTCGATGTCTCCCTTGAAAGATGCAAGATTTCTTGACCTCCAGTCATCATTAGTTCCCGTTACAGTCAAGACGAGAATGTCCTAGGACAAAGTTGATTTTAAAGAGAAAAAAGATAAAGAGTAGCCATAACTTTGAGAGGAGGCCACCAGGCTAAATTAACAATTTATTGCTTCAAGTCAAAGTGATTTATCCCTTTAGCAGAGCAAAGTGAGTTGACACCTTAGCGGAGTAAAGTGGAGTTAGCCCTTTAGCAGAGCAAAGTGATTTAGCCTCTTAGCAGAGTAAAGTGAGTTAGCCCTTTAGCAGAGCAAAGTGAGTTAGCCCCTTAGCAGAGTAAAGTGAGTTAGCCCTTTGGCAAAGTTATCTAAGTTAGCCCTTTGGCAGAGTAAAGTGAGTTAGCCCTTTCGCAGGTTAAAGTGAGTTAGCCCTTTAGCAGAGGAAAGGGAGTTAGCCCTTTGACAGAGTAAAGGAAGTTATAGCCCTTTGGCAGAGTAAAGTTAGTTAGCCCTTTGGCAGAGTAAAGTGAGTTGGCCCTTTGGCAGGGTAAAGTGAGGTAGCCCTTTGGCAGAGCAAAGGGAGTGGCCCTTTGGCAGAGTAAAGTGAGTTAGCCCTTTGGCAGAGTAAAGTGAGTTAGCCCATTGGCAGAGTAAAGTGAGTTAGCCCTTTGGCAAAATTAAGTGAGTTAGCCCTTTGGCAAAGTTAAGTAAGTTAGCCCTTTGGCAGAGTAAATTGAGTCAGTCCTTTAGCAGAGTAAAGTGAGTCAGCCCTTTGGCAAAGTTAAGTGAGTTAGCCCATTGGCAGAGTAAAGTGAGTTAGCCCTTTGGCAGAGTAAAGTGAGTTAGCCCTTTAGCAGAGTAAAGTCACTTTGCTCTGACAAACAGAGCTATTAAACGCTCAAACGTCAGCTTGACTAACTGGCCACGGCGGTTAACTTACTTTTATCGTCTTCAAGTTGAAAAATAGCTAAGTTTTTCCGGCACTTGTGTGATAACAGCTTTTTGGGCCACTTACGGTTGTTATCCTTGTTACAACAATCCAGAGGGAAACATGCTTGCAGCGACGGAGTTTGTCAGACTCCTAGAGGTTTCGGGATCTGTTACAGCGAAACAAACCAACGGGAAGACAGAGAATACGCAGTTACTTGGGTCCAACAGTAGAGTTTAATCCAGTAACGTACTCAGAACGTAAAACATAACCAATACGGGATAGTGGTATCCGGCGTCCCACCACCGGGGGCGTAACCGAAGAACAATTTACAAAACACCTGTATTTATGCTAGACTCTAAACAAGTGATCTAATATTTCCTTTAGTAAACCTAAACCCTTATTGGCTGCCAATGAGCACATTGTTGTTCTAGGCTATTCCATCATAGGCAGTCAGTTATTCTGCTCGCAAATATTAACTACTTACAACTTCAGGTAGTTCTCACTACAAGGTGTTACACGATGATACAGATAGACAGGTGGTTACCATGGTTATTGGACTTTCACTTGACTGCTAACTGTTGGCTTTTTTATGGTTATGAATATCGGCAAATTCTCCCCTCACACTTGCCTGCCGATGCAGGTCAAACACTTTCTTTGCAAACTGAATCTTTGTTCATCCCGGGACTGACCGCCTGGTGTAACTGTTAAAATTGACTGAATTTATAAAAGTAACTCACGCCACGGCAACAATAATCCCCTTTTGAAATAATCACCAGTAACAGTGTTCATTTAGGCAAAATACCTGGTAGCAGGTCTTTATTTTGAGTGGCAGCAAACGTCTTTTCTTTATTTCCCTTCCTTATCCCTTCCAGACCTGTTGACCTGGAGGCGCCTGAATTAACTCTTTAATTTAAGGAGCGTATTTAATGCTTTTAATGCTGAACATTTCAGGGCTTTTCAGCTCTCGTTATATTCGTCAGAGGGTTTGAAGACTAGTCGAGCATTGTGTCGTATTTGCAAAACAAATATGTCATCCATCCGTCTTCATATCGGTTTGTGGCTTTTGTTACTTACATTAATTTTACGGGTCAGTCCCTTGTTGTCACTTGTTTATCTTTAGCCTTGCGGTGCTTTTCATATTAAAATTCAAGGAAAATATTATGTGGTCATGCCTTATGAATACTTTGTTCTTGCACCTTGTTATTTAGTCGAAAATGCTTGTTGTAGTTGCCTGCAGGGGTTAGTCCGTGTTATTTGCTGATAGTGGAATGTAATAAAAACATCGTACTGTTTTCATGATGAAAACATCATTATCAAAAGAGGAGAAAATGCTGGCCTCTGCAAGCTGGAGAAGAGCAAACGCTGATAATTCACGCGAAGAACAGAGCTTACAGAAAGAAAAGCGTCGGCTTCTCAAACAGTTCGAAGCTGAAACTGGTCAGCTCAAAGCCGCGCGAAATCGGTTTGAATTGCAGTACAAAACAGGACGGAAAACGTCCTTTACTTTACCACCTCTCCGGTACGAAAGCAGCGCTCGTTTGAGGCTTCCTAAGAGATCGGTTGAAAGGAGGGATTCCTTTGGGAGTTCGAAGTCGCTGCCTTCTTTACCGAGTTCAGAAGACTCTTTGTCTACAGTGGCTGCCAGCGATACAAGATTACGATCAAGAAGTGTTAGCAGTGCCGCTGATTCTCACTCTGCAGGAGCAGTTAATAATCGTAATGATGTGGCTGAAAAAATTGTTATAACATACCGACGACGCACACAATCTTACGCTGGATTTCCGAATACATAAACGCGTATGTCATGTGACCAGTTTCAACCACACAGCTTCGATAATAAGGACAGTTATGCATTTCTGAGCGTCTTGTTTAAATACCGCACAGTCAGTTAAGTAGAAAAAGAAGCAGAGTATAAAATAAGAATTTCTCTTGGGGTGAGTGTCCACGGATGATACCGCATTGCTTGAAAACAAGCTAGAAAATTAAGAACGTTCGAGGACCTTGGAGGTTGAAGAACCTCTTAGGGATATGTACTCCGTTTAGAAATCAATTATGGGCGAACATACTGAAATGTAGCAACTAGATTTTATCATTCTTTTGTGTAAACACAATACGTAGTTTGGCTTTTAGCCTGCGGCAAACTAACTGCTACTTAACACTCACTGATTTGCTTGTCCTATAGCCGACGTAATCAAAGCATGAACTCATAAATGCCGTTATCCCCTTGTGTTGAAGGATTACACAATGTTTCTGTGATCTACACCTCTTTTTAATATACACACACTGACAGGCAGATCATTTTGTTTCACTTTATTAAACTGGTCGGCATAACAATGACAAACATACACAATGACCGCTCTCACTGTTATTCTGCAGATGACAGTTTAAAGTGCAACTAGCACTTAATTAACACTTGGATTAAAACGAATTTTGAAACACGTTCCGCAGCTAAAAACGTTCATATGCATTATGGGAATTATGATCACTACATTTATATGTTAATACGCTGATTAAAATTATCTTTACACCAAGGGCTTGACAATTGAAATATAAACCACAGAATTGGTCAGACTGTAGAGATAGTAAATTGGGAGACCAGTTTCACGCCTACCTAACAGCTCAGGCACAAAATGCTGTCCCTAGAAGTTTTGTTTCTTTTAACATACCAAGCCTACCAAAACTCGAACGCACTCTTTAATCTACGATTACTACTAGTTCTTATAATATTGAAGGAGATACTTTTTTTTTTTTATAGATTTCCTGTTTACCCGCAAGCTACAATCAAATTGTTTATGTTTGACTTAGCTTAAAGTAAACAAGATTTTTCCAATATCCATGTCTCACTTAAGTAGGCAAAACACTCCTGGCAGTCCTAGCATTCTCAAGTTGATTGTCTAAAATAAATTCAAAATCATGTATTGTAATGTTTGCATAATAGTAATCATACAGGTGTTTCATAATGTTAACTGAACAAGGATCATAACCAATTTATCTTGACCCAAAATGCACTGCTGACTCATATACATAATTATATTGTCAATTTTGGACTGATTGGTAAATATGGTGAACTCTCATTTAATGATTTCATTTTGAAACAGACAGTTGTTATTCTTTGACACTACATCATGTATAAGTTAATATGATAACAATGTTCTAATTCCAGTCAAAATTAATAATCATCCATTTTAAAATTTATAAGCTGTCTGTGTTAACAACCTGTTATTTGATTTTTGTATTTCTTTTCTATTTCGATTAGCCTGGCCTCGAGCCCTGGTTGGGAACATTGTATTGTGTTCTTGAGCAAGACACTTAACTCTCACAGTGCCTCTTTCCACTCAAGTGTATAAATAAGTACTGGCAAATTAAATATTGCGGGGTAACCCCGCGATGGACTAGTATCCCATCCAGGGGGGAGTAGAAATACTCCTAATCACTTCATGCTACAGAAACCGGGATAAGCTCCGATCTGATGGGCTCATATGCAGACTTTACTTCCACTTCGGAGTTGCTGTTTGCCTCTTTTAGAACGAATGCTCGTGCAAAACATTTCACATGAAAATGACTTGATTTTCAAGAGAATGAACGTACAGGTGACCTGCATTTTCATACGAATAGTTTTGCACAAAGACTCGTTTTGTCACAGAGGCAAAAGTCAACTATTCATCCATGAGCTGGCTTACGTAGCCTTTGATTGGTGAATTTAGGCAGTTGAAATTGTCCTTGGAGCGTTTCTCAATTGAGTGTCGTAAAACCAAAACCAAAATAATAACTCTAGTCAATAACAAAGGACACAAACAATCCAATGAACCAATCAAAACTCGAAATAATTTCATGCGGCTGATGCGAAGTACGAGAAAGCATGTAACCGCGAGTCACGATCGTTGTTGTTTTACTTCTGATGGGACGACAAAGTAGCGCGAGTTTCCCAAGCCAGTCATGTAGTATGGTAACGCAGACAAAAGCAAACGCGAATCACTTTTGACACTCAAGTGAAAACCGCTCGATTTACTCTGGTATTTGAGGAGCTTTTTATCGCCACGTCTTTTCTGCTTAAGTTGAAGAAAAAGAAAGAAAACCCCTGTACGCGGTCGGGGAACTTGGTAAGCGTCAACTCACATACTTCCTCATGGATTCCTATCACTTTACGAGCATTTTTTTTGTTTGACAGCATCAATTACGATTCTTAATTGGTTTCCCTTCATTTACGATAGGACGATGGTGAACTTTTGGGTTCATGTAAATATATTCAGAGCCTGAAGTTATAAACATGCACCTGTTGAAGCTATCAGCAGTATCAATGAGTATGTACAGAACCTTAAGTTATACTTTAAACCTTGTTCCATGTCGAATAACGTTCACATAGGCATTAAGCTCTACCTTTACAATTATTTTCCGTTATCTTGAGCTTAAACTTAAATAAGAGAAAGCGTTTTTTAGGCTAACGCTTCAGGCAGAGTCATCCATAGACACGTTACCCGGGTGCTCGTTAACAGGCAGCAAGCAGCGTCTATCGTCATCGTTATGGCTTTCGTCTTCTCTTGCACTCGCATCGCCTTCACTATTTCCAGTGACAACAAGAAGATACAAAATAACACCTACTAGAACGACCAGAACACATGAATTGACACACATCACAACCCAGACGAATGCAACTTTGTAGGAGCTGTCCAAAGCCGAAAACCTCACTAGCATAAAAGACATGGACAACACGAACAACACCAGGGGCTCGAAAAAATTCTCTTGGGCCCATCGGTTAATGGACCGTTTGTTATAGGGCTCTAAACATAGGTAAGGAATGGCTGAAATCATAAGTATCAGCCAAACCACAAACGTTTGCAAAGAAGAGGAAGAAGAAATCATAGACAACGCTATGGCGAGTAGCAAGCGTCGAAGAAGCATGAAAATCTCGAAGAAGTGCTGGTACTTTGGTTTGTAGGGTAAATAAGCAGGACCAAGCCAAGCATCAAGTTTCTGGCGATCTTCAGGACTCATGATGTCTCTCTTTCGAAAGGAAACAACCATCAGATAAACGAGAAGCAAGGGAAACCCAATAAGATAAAAAACAACAGAGACGACACCAAGGGCTGACAGTGTCTTATAAGTGTGAGAGGTGCATTCAATCCAGGGAAAGTTTGGCATGTAAAGAACATCACGGTCATTGTGGCATGGGCGTAGAATGGAGAGAGTTTGCTTGACAATGGGAAAGTAACTGAAGTTAAGGCAAAAGAAGGCACTTTGACGACATTTGAAATGAACGTTTTCCATGCGTCGCTGGTGTGGACGGAACCTGTCGTAAATCATCAAGATGATGAAATACAAACCTATCATTGCCATACAGGCAACTGGAAGAAGAAGCAGAAAAGCAAACTTACCAACGGGAGTGAAAAAGGAAGGTAAGTCGCAGGAAAGCGAAGGAAAATAAAGGTTCCAGTAGCTACTCAAGTACGTCTGAGCCACTACGACTTTTTTTAGGCCAAACATTGACACTGGATATCATAAAATCCATGGTTTGGATATAAAACACTGTGATGTTGATGAGAGATTGGGCAACTTTTCCTCTACTGGTCATACACAGCACAAAGACCACCAGATTTAATTTGAAAACCCACGCTGGCAGTAATTCCAACAACATCAAGGTTAACATTAACAGAAAATGAGCTCCCGTAACTGCAAACCATTTGATTGGTTTCAGCTTGAAGTAAAAATATGACCAAAGTAAAGCAAGGAATGACACAGCAAAGGAAGGAATAAACAGATAGTAGTAAATTAGGTCGCCCTTAGCACATTTGAAGCACAGTCCACCAAGTTTATAATATCCGTCTTGACAACGAGAGCAAAACCTGTCCGTGTTTCCTTGATGACAGATGCAGGATTGATTGCATGTTGTGATCAGTGATGATACTGAAGGTCTGTAGTGGGACGAGTTTGTGTGTTTTGGTGTTGTTTCGAGGCGACATGTGCAGGAATCTGATGGATTACATGCAGCTGACACTGGGCACTTGGCCAGATGGGTGGCATTGTTAGGAGTGGGTGAGGGCCAGTAGCCACCTCGCAATGTCATGATGTTTGGGTGGAGATCATTTGATTCAGTGAAGCCAAACTGAGGGCACGTCCCACCATCCATGCATTTCTTGCACAGTCCGCTATCTCCGTAGAAACCTGTATCGCAGACGCAATGCTTGTAGTCGTAAAATGTTGGATCCAGTCGGATGCGGCCATTGCTTATTGTGAGCCGTCCTTCAGGACAAGTGAAATTATCTGCTTGAGGTGGTGTGAACATTCTTGAAAAGTCAGGACGAAAGACGGGCGACGATGCTCTAGTTGCTTCTCGCATAGAAGGATTTCCAGAAATATCCAAATATTGTAGGAACATGAGATCTCGGATCCCTACTGGAAGGCTTCCAGACAGGTTATTCGAGGAGATGTCAAAATAAGTCAGGATGGATGTGTCGACAAAAATATCCGGTATCTCTCCATAAAACCTGTTTTTATGTAAATCGCAGGTAGTCATGCGGTCAAAGTAGAACAAGTCTGCGGGCAAAGGACTTTCTATGTCACAATTGCTCAAATTTAAAACTAATGGACCTCCCTTGACAAGAATTTCCATAAAGCTTGTCAATTCAATGTTCAAATTTCTATTTCCTGCCAGCGAAACGTACGATTTAGCTCCTCCGCTGACATTTTTTGACCACGGCTTCCCATTGTTAATAGAAGAAAACTTGTTTTGCGACAAATCGATCATTCCAATATTTGGAAAAAGAAGCAACTGACCTGGGATATCCCCTGTCAGTTGATTGTTTGCCACGTTTAGCTGTACAAGGCTGTTATTTTCCGGAATTTTTTGAGGAAATTGGCCCGAAATGTTGTTTCCAGGAAGGACGAGAGTTGATAATTTTGCTGGCAGCATTGAAGGCATTTCGCCAATTAATTTGACCCCAGACATAAACAAAATACTCAACGAGGAATTCGAAAATAAGTCACTTAGATTGCCATGCATCATACCAGGTGTGTTTCGGAGGTCCAGATAGTAGAGCTTTTTTAATCTAGGAATGCTTCTTGGAATTTGTCCAGTTAGGTTATTTCCTCCAAGACACAGTAATCGTAGCTCTGTCATGTTTCCTATGTCGTCTGGCAAACGACCAGTGAACCCCTCACCGCGCATGGTGCATCCCAGGAAGTTCTGTAGATTTCCCAGCTTGACGATTTCTTCAAGAATATCTCCTGAAATAGAGGCTGCGTTGAGCGCGACGGTGAGTAGTCTACTCATATTTCCAAACAAAAAGTCGCCAATGCGTCCCCTCAGTCTTGGATTACCAGGAGTGCACAATGCCATCAAGTTCCGGATCTTCCACAAATTTGAGGGAAGAGAACCATCCAAGTTGTTGTAAGCCAACACAATACTTTTAACGTATGTGTTGTTGTGGCAGGTGATACCATACCAGGTACAGTGAGCTGTTGAATTATTCCACGCGGTCTTGTTGTACCACTGCTGGCCGTTTGTTGCTGTGTAAATGTCGAGGAGAACTTCCCTTTCTTGGTCGGGTGTAAAAGTCTTATCGTAGGTGACAATGGGAAACTCGCCTTGTCTATAAACGCGTTTTAAGCAATCGTAACCCTCGTTGGCAACGAAGGCTTGCCAATCTGAAAGGAGATAATTTTTTATTACTCAGTGTTGATCTCTAGCTAATCTAAAATGTTTACGGGGATTTGAGAGACTTCGCGTAGGGGCACCTAGCATTTTGTTTCAATTGGTGTTAGGAAAACATGTACGTTTCTGCTATCCATATGGATGGACGAAATTTGGTTCATAAATGTATTAAAGGACCTACGCCACGGTTTGAGCATCTTGCAGAAATTAGGCTAAATTTTTCAAATTCGGAATCTTCTCCATCCTTAACAATTCTTAACCATCCTTGTTCCTTTATGATTCATTATTAGCTCTTTGATGTTTTTCTATTTTAGTAAAAATACTATTTTCAAGTTTCCTTCAATTTAAAGTTCATTTTCAGCACGTGGCCAAAATGATTCAAAATGCCTTGACTGAGCTCCTTTAAGTAACAATTCTTTATACACAAGGCAATCATGAAATCAGCGGCACCAGACGGCGATCTTTTTTTCTGTTCATTCCAGAGGTCACGAACCAATTCTAGTATAACGTAACGTGCACGTGTAGTCCAAGAATAGCATCGAGCTAAAGTCTCTTTTGATACAAATTTCTTTTGCATTTTCTCCTTCAATCGAGCAAGCAGTGTCGAAACCATATTCTTTTGCAAGTTTACATTATTATTCCTTGGTAGTCTGACGTTAATGGTAGTTACGCCTTCTTCCATAAAAACTAAGTTCTTTACAAGCTCAGATCAGAAATTAATTCAAAAACATGATGAAAGGTGCGTTTTGAAATATGCTGAATTAAAAGAACTATGAACCTTTGTATAAATAGCGCCTAAATTTGAATAAGAATACTTCCTTGACATCCTAAGCCTCACATTCATGTGAAAAATCCTTTGTCTGGAAACATAAGTACAAGGTAAAGGATTTACGAAGTATTGTATTGGCTACTAAGGTCACTGTACACAATTAAATATTGTTTCTTCTAGGTAATTTCTATCTGTATTTATTTTTCCTATATCATTGTAAACCATCTTACGTTAAGTGGTTTTTCTGTAAATAGTGTGCGATAATACAAAAACTGAAACTGAAACTAGATTGTTATTCAAATTCAGGCGCCCATTCTGAAAGGGTTTATATCAGTCTACATGCGGTGACAATATGTATATTTGAACAAAAGTGAACAAAGTTTACGAGCACGTCCGCTTACGGAAATGAATAAATACAGAGTTTGTATGGGAGTTCAGACCGGGCTTTGTGAAGTAGGGATGTCCGCTTCCCGGAGTTCCCCGTTTAAGAGAGCTTCCATTGTATTTGTACAGTGACAATGTTTGTGCGAATGTGAACAAAGTTTTTTTTTTTTTCCGGCTAAATGGATTGCTTGACTTGTCAAGAAGAGAACAACCGAAAAAATAATCCAAAATAGAAAGGCAGGCAATTCCATGAAAGGTAACGTAAATAAGGGTTATATAAACCAAATATGCGATAATTTTGGTTTAGCAAGTCAAATTATGTTTGATCCGAATGGCCGTTGTTTTCTGTGTCGCTACTTTGGGATTTGCTATCAACCACGAAATTTTATCGCTACGGGGATTCGTTACTTTCGGACCTTTGCTGTAAAGCTGCTAATAGGAGGAACGTTAACTGAGTTCGAGAACCTCACACGCCGTGATCTTGATCATGATCGAACACGGAAAATTGCATATTGTAAAACGCAGACTGCGGACTGTAGACTGCAGACTAGCCGACCTGGGGGAATATGCAGACTGACGGTAAAATGTAGACTGGATATCGTTTTGCTTCCGATATCAAGAGCTTAAACTGTAAACAGACTAACCTAGCTGTCATTTACGCTAATCGGAGTGTAGTCCGTGCTCCCTGAATATCAATCAGATTAGCCCAAATAATACTCTGGTCATCAGTTTGCAGTCCGCAGTCAGACGGTCTTCACTTTACACTGACCGCTTCAAGAACAGCACAATCTTGGGACATCTCAAAGCTAAAATTGCATTGTTGCCACACGAGAAAACAGCGGAGAGCCCAGCTAAATTAGTAACCACAAACAACATCCAACTTTCGTGATGGTTCGGTTGGTGATGATGTCCGGCGAAGGCTTCCGATAGCATAAAGTTGATTCGATAATTAACTCGCGGTTTGAATATCCGAAAATTTAAGTTTTTGAACCTCCGAGGCGAAATGAACTTTTCCCATATGATTTCACTCACCGTAGGTTTCTCGGGGCCCCAATGATAACTCTCCGGAGGAAAGCTGAACACGCATACTCAGAAGAATCAGTGTCTGAAGCAGCCTCATCCCAAGCAGATACAAAATAGGAACACTCGTCATAGCAACTCTATAAACTGAGTCACGAACTTTGAAGTTGTTAACCTTACATGTAAAAGCAAGTTTTGATGTATCCGCATAGTGTGTTTTTATCTATTTCAGAAGCATATCACCCGCTATTCGTAATGGTTGACTGCCGGCCAATGAAAGTGCCTCTAGTAATAACTTGAAAAGCTTTATTATGCATTAGTATAAACCTATTAGCGTTTAGTATATACCACACAAGGTGAATAGTGCTTTTCGCGCGCTCTGATTGGTTAACTCGGAGGTGATTACTATTCACCTCCGAGCAGCCGGCGCGAGAGATTTTAAAATTTCCGGCCGCTCGTCAGACATAAAATGTTTTGGTCCGCTACTTATTCAGCTTGTGTGGTATATACTAAAACAATAATTCACCTCAGTGTCGGTGAAAGTGATGGATATTTACCTCCACTTCGGTGAATAATTGTTAAATATTCCCAATGCGGCTCTCTGATTGGCTACGCTACTCAAGTATCTATTCCGCTGTGAGGAGGGATTCTGACAAGCTCTTGTTTACCTCAGCAAACATTTAATTTTTCTTCAAATCTCTTAACTCCCTGCTATGAAACAGCCAAAGAATTCGCTTCATTTGCCGAAACCCACAAGAAATACTCGCAAAATTGCAAATAAATTAATGACCGTCGCTTCTGGCGAAATAAACTTGCAAAGTAAACAGGATCTTATTTGTCACGTAGCGAAAATGACAGCTGCAACGTCAGCGCATTCTATGGCTGACGTAATACCTTTTTTAAGCGTTTTTAGCGTATTTATTATTTCTCTTCGAATCCAACGTTTCGATAAAACCAAAAGAAAAAATATTTTACACACGAATAAAGAAAACAATATACGTAATACTGTCCTTGCATTAATGTTTCAACAGCTTTTGGTGAATAAACATCACAGGTTGCGTGATTCAAAATTTGGCCAAATTTGACTGTATTGCTAAGACAGTTAAATATAAAAGCGCGGTTATAAGATCTGAAAGATCTTCTTGTTATGCAGTATAAATCTATTAGCGTATATTCCCAATGCGGTTCTCTGATTGGCTACGCTACTTAAGTATCTAATCTGCTGTGAGGAAGATTCATAAAGTACATGAGATACTATGCGCTCTCTCATTGGTCAATGGGTGTGTTTAACTTAAGTGATAGTATTTTGTCTAGTACGGAATATATTTTTGACGTGGGAATATGCTGAACTGGATTGTTACTGGCAAAGAACTACGCATTTGTTCAGGAAAATAGCGAGAAAAACACAGGGCTAAGCCAAAGAAACCATGAATATTTCTAGTTATAATCTATCAAATAAAACGCGTCACGTAACTGAATATATCCCAGCTAAAACTACCAGTGGGGAATATTTATGAGCGTAAATCCGAAAATATCGAGAATCGGCCGACAGAAGCGAAATAACTAATTTTTTCTTATTTGACCAAAAGAACCTATTTGGTTAACTGTTTTCGGAAATGACATCAAAAGGTTCGATTTCCTTTTCTTTTCTTCTAAATTTGCAAAGCTTGAAAATTCGGCCACAGGGCCTTCAGCGGCGGCCATGAGACTTGAAATTTGGCACATGTTTAACATACTCGTATGGACGTACCAAATGTTTTCTTAACATGTCCTTTACACAATTTGTGGGGCATCTCTTAAACTTTACTCGGGACCAAATTTTGTTTAAAAATGTTTTTTTGTACAAAATACACCTTTTGCTGTTCATTTACAGAAAATAAACATTCATTTGTGTCCAAATTTCTTTCTTTATGGTCAATAAACTCTCATTAACACCAATATGACCTTCATTTGCGCGCAAGGAACGTTCAAGAAAAACATTTACATATGCATTAACATTCAAAATCATCAAAAGAAAAACAATACCTTCATTTGACATTCATTGACTGTAAATGTATTTTCATTTTGGTCGAAAAAAAATTCGTTGTCGCGAAACGACAATCATTTACACTTTAGGACATTCAGTTTTCAACAAAAGACTTTCAATAACACAATTTGCATGAGAACTAACATTCAATTGCATTATTAGGCAACCATATCCATGAAGGTAACAATCTTAAGTGCGGTAAGACAAACATTACCGTGTTTTCACCAAACGTTAAGAGAAAACAATCGCTCATTCGCGCAGTTCTTTCGAACAGAGATATCTCGCCCAATTTTCCTCGAAATTTTTATTATAGAACAAGGGACCATATGTACTTTTTTTTTAAAACATATTGTCACAATCCTCCCCTTCCAGATATATATAGAACACCGCGAAAGGATAGTCAGGGCCTTTGAAGATGTCAAAAGAGACGAAGCAAGACGCCAGGGAATTGCTCTGTGAAATTATCGCACGCAGCTGCTGCAGCAAGCTCTACAACGAAATATGTATTGGTACCATTACGGCAGCTAAATGTGGACAGTGGTTTCGTTTCATGCAAACGTATTTGCCACGATGCCTCAATAGTGAGGCAATTGAAGGATAAATCGTTCAGCGAATTTGATATTCTATCTTTCAAAAATAAATGTTATTATGGCTGTAATGTTTGTCTCGCCGCATTAAAGATTGTTACCTTGATGGATATGGTTGCCTAATAATGCAATTGAATGTTAGTTCTCATGCAAATTGTGTTATTTAAAGTCTTTTGTTGAAAACTGAATGTCCTAAAGTGTAAATGATTGTCGTTTCGCGACAACGATTTTTTTTTCGACCAAAATGAAAATACATTTACAGTCAATGAATGTCAAATGAAGGTATTGTTTTTCTTTTGATGATTTTGAATGTTAATGCATATGTAAATGTTTTTCTTGAACGTTCCTTACGCGCAAATGAAGGTCATATTGGTGTTAATGAGAGTTTATTGACCATAAAGAAAGAAATTTGGACACAAATGAATGTTTATTTTCTGTAAATGAACAGCAAAAGGTGTAGTTAACCTTCGGAAGCTCAACCATTTACGGACCTCAAGTGATAAGTCTTATATTAGTAAACTTTGAACTTGTCAAATGCTGTCTGTTATAATACAGTTAAGTAAATAAATATAACCAAATAAAAGCAGGTTCTTTATTCTACTCGCCTGTAAAAAATTATAGGTGGCCCGTAAAAACTGTTCCGTTGAGAGAATTTTCCGTGAGGTCACTTTGACACTTATCTCACTTAATTATTCCATTGTTAATCATTGCGTAATCGTTATTATTTCCGACTATTTTTTTTTTATTTTATACATTCCCACTAAATCTTTGAAGGTAAAGAATTGAAATAAATCCAAGATAAGAAGTTCAAACAAGTTTTTGCAACTCAGCTTATCTATAGACCAGTCTGTTTGTTTTTTCAATAGCACTAGTACTTTATCATGAATCACGCAAACTATTTCAGACGGTAGCGAACTTGACTATGGCTTCGATGGATCCTTTTTGACATGGATTTTATGCATTCTAACTAATAATTTTGTTTTAACGAGTACATATAGCCACTCAAGTAATGCCGGAATCATCGCTGATTTTGTGAGATGCAAGATGATTTATACACTTCCTTTGTACACTATCGTATGGTGACGTATTTTATATCACAGGCGGCCCAGACGTTGTATACGATTAATACGTGACATTAAGCTGTTGGCGATTGCGTTACAATTTTAGCCGTTTATGAGACAATGTATGAGAATGCTTCGAAAATTACTCTAAATGCTACGTGTAGAAAATAATTTGAATAAAATGGCTTACCTTATGTTTGCATTGCGTTGTTTTGATGTCTCTGGGTTCGTGGAAGTGGTTTAGAGCCATTTAGGCAAGTTTTACTTTCTGACGGTTTGCTTCCCCTAAAGAGAAACGAAAGACGGGCGACCCACTGGCCTGACGGCCCGCACTCAAAGCTCCGTAAATTGCACAAAAATGGTCTAATCTCGTCAAAATTGCCTCATGGCAGCCGTCGATAACTCTTCTTCCCATTCGCTTTCTCCCACGGTTTCAAAGTTTATCTTAATCGCCCGAGAATCGCTGGTTTTCCAGCTCTTGCTTTCCATTTCGGCTCCATTTCGATCCGTAACCGATTATCTTGGGCACAGGATTTGAATTTGTAGCTTAACGACCTCGCCATCGTGACAAAGTCGCCTCCAACCGTCGAGAGGCACGGGGCATTGGTCAGTTACTCGTTGCCATCTCTCGCTGCAGTTGACAGTGCTTTTAGGCGCTAAATTCACCTGAATATTGTTTGCTCCTTGTATTTTTGCACTTAAGAGTGTTTTTAGGCGCCAATTTCAGCTATACACCGCGGCACGGTGCAGTTTGCATGATCAAAAAATGCCCCGTGCCTCTCGACGGTTGGAGGCGACTTTGTCACGATGGCGAGGTTGTTAAGCTACAAATTCAAATCCTGTGCCCAAGATAATCGGTTACGGATCGAAATGGAGCCGAAATGGAAAGCAAGAGCTGGAAAACCAGCGATTCTCGGGCTGTTAAGATAAACTTTGAAATCGTGGGAGAAAGCGAATGGGAAGAAGAGTTATCGACGGCTGCCATGAGGCAATTTTGACGAGATTAGACCATTTTTGTGCAATTTACGGAGCTTTGAGTGCGGGCCGTCGGGCCAGTGGTCCCTCGCCTTTCGTTTCTCTTTAAGGGGAAGCAAACCGCCAGAAAGTAAAACTCGCCTAAATGGCTCTAAACCACCTCCACGAACCCAGAGACATCAAAACAACGCAATGCAAACATAAGGTAAGCCATTTTATTCAAATTATTTTCTACACGTAGCATTTAGAGTAATTTTCGAAGCATTCTCGTACATTGTCTTATAAACGGCTAAAATTGTAATGCAATCGCCAACAGCATAATGTCACGTATTAATCGTATACAACGTCTGGGCCGCCTGTGTTTATATCAGCGGGTCTCTCCTTACTCGAACCGCACTCTCCACCCACTAGCGATGAATAATCACATGCGCATGCCATGATAGAATATAAACAGTTAGTCAGAAAGCGTTCGCTGCAAATAACTTTTACCTGATCTACTCACGCTCAGTAGCTAGTTATATCGATCCGTATCTCGGGCAAATTAATTGCTGATCACATTGTCACGCAACAAAAGTTAGGGGTGTGATTGAGGAACAAGTATTTTCACTAGCCTGAAAATCGTATCTTCATCAAGGTAAACTTTATAAAAAAAGTAGCAATGCGATGAAGATCCAAAGTGATAAGCGTAATGAGAATTCCAAAGCTAGGAATGAATCTGTTAATTAACGTTTTCAAGGATTTCCGTTTAATTTAATAATGTCTACTGAGTTTATTCCGAAGCTCGAGTGAAATATTTAATCATAAAGTAAGAAACATAAATAACGTCTTCCTAATATACACCGATTATGGAACATACCATGTCTCAAACGTGTTCGTGAATGGAAATTTTGCATATGAAAATAGTACAGCAAAGCAGGCAAGTGTTTGCTAGTGGTAGTGATACTGTAAAGTTCAACGCGACGTTCCTAGTTTAATTTAATTATAGTTGTTGTCTATGTTTAAAGATATCCCTTTCACGTTTCACGAATTTTGTATTTCCATTGCTTGAGTGGCTATATGTACTCGTATTCTTTACCTTCAAAGATTTATTGGAAATGTATAAAAAAAAATAGTCAGAAATAATAACAATTGCGCAGTGATTAACAATTGAGTAATTAAGTGAGATATGCGTCAAAGTGACCTCACGGAAAATTCTCTCAACGGAACAGTTTTTACGGGCCACCTATAATTTTTTCCAGGCGAGTAGAATAAAGAACCTAATTTTATTTGGTTATATTTGTTTACTTAACTGTAATATAACAGACAGCATTTGACAAGTTCAAAGTTTGCTAATATTAGCCTTATCACTTTAGGTCCGTAAATGGTTGATCTTCCGAAGGTTAACTATTTTGTACAAAAATATTTTTAAACAAAATTTGGTCCCGAGTAAAGTTTAAGAGATGCCCCACAAATTGTGTAAAGGACATGTTAAGAAAACGTTTGGTACGTCCATACGAGTATGTTAAACATGTGCCAAATTTCAAGTCTCATGGCCGCCGCTGAAGGCCCTGTGGCCGAATTTTCAAGCTTTGCAAATTTAGAAGAAAAGAAAAGGAAATCGAACCTTTTGATGTCATTTCCGAAAACAGTTAACCAAATAGGTTCTTTTGGTCAAATAAGAAAAAATTAGTTATTTCGCTTCTGTCGGCCGATTCTCGATATTTTCGGATTTACGCTCTTAATACGTCGGCCAGAATACTCTTAAGTAAGCGTTCAAAAATATTTCCTCTGTCCTTTTCACTGAAAACCAAAGTCTTTTCGAATTAGAGTAGAGTCCTTGGGGCTGGGAAATATCGCCCATGTTGCTGGAAGTCGGCCCAAAGCTGGTCAAAGCAGTCTGCGCGTAGACGGGTCTCGGCCACTTTCTAGTCATAGTCACTAAGGGAGTTAATAATTAGGCCAGATTGCTCCTAAGTGAGCGTTCAAACATTTTTCCTCCGTCCATTTCACTGAAAACCAACGTCTTCTGGAATTAGTTTAGAGTCCATTAAGCTGGGATATATCGCCCAAGTTCCGGCAAATCGGCTCAAAGCTGCTAAAAATTATTCTGTGCGTTGACCGGTCGTGGCCACTTTCTAGTCATACTCACTAGGGGAGTTAATATGTCGGCCAGATTGCTCCTAAGTAAGAGTTCAAAAATTTTTTCTCTCTCCATTTCACTGAAATCCAAAGTCTTCTCGAATTAGTTTAGAGTCCCTAGGGCTGGGAAATATCACCCAAGTTGCTGGAAATCGGCCCAAAGCTGGTCAAAATCATGCTCCGCGTAGGCCGGTCTCGGCCACTTTCTAGTCATAGTCGCTAAGGGAGTTAATATGTCTGCCACATTGCTCCTAAGTAAGCGTTCAAAAATTTTTCCTCTGTCCACTTCACTGAAAACCAAAGTCTTCTGGAATTAGTTTAGAGTCCCTTAAGCTGGGAAATATCGCCCAGGTTCTGGGAAATCGGCTCAAATATGCTCAAAATCACTATGTGCGTTGACCGGTCGTGGCCACTTTCTAGTCATACTCACTAAGGGAGGAAATATTTCTGCCAGATGGCTCCTAAGTAAGCGTTCAAAACTTTTTCCTCTGTCCATTTTACTGAAAGCGAAAGTCTTCTCGAATTAGTTTAGAGTCCCTAGGTCTGGGAAATATCACCCAAGTTCCTGGAAATAGGCCTAAAGCTGGTTAAAGTCACGCTGCGCATAGCCCGGTCTTGGGCAATTTTTAGTGATAGTCACTAAGGGAGTTATTATGTCGGCGAGATTGCTCCTAAGTAAGCGTTCAAAAATATTTCCTTTGTCCATTTCACTGAAATCCGAAGTCTTCTCGAATTAGTTTAGAGTACTTAGGGCTCTTGAATATTACCCAAGACACTGGAAATCGGCCCAAAGTTGGTCAAAATCACGCTGCGCTTTGGGCGGTCTCGGTCACTTTCTAGTCATAGTTACTAAGGGAGTTAATATGTCAGTCGGCCAGACTGCTCCTAGGTAAGAGTAAAAAAAATTTTCCTCTGTCCGTTTCACTGAAAACGAAAGTGTTCTTAAATTAGTTTAGAGTCCCTTCAGCTGCGAAATATCGCCCAAGTTCTTGCAAATTTGCCTAAAGTTGATCAAAATTACGCTGCACGTAGCCTGGTCTTGGCCATTTTCTAGTCATAGTCACTAAGGGAGTTAATATGTCGGTGAGATTGCTCGTCAGGAAGCGTTCAAAATTTTTTCCTCAGTCCACTTCACTGAAAACCAAAGTCTTCTCGAATTAGTTTAGAGTCACTAGGGTTAAGAAATATCGCCCAAGTTACTGGAAATCGGCCCAACGTTGGTCAAAATGACGCTGCGCGTAAGGCGGTCGCGGACACTTTCTAGTCACAGTTACTAAGGGAGTTAATATGTCGGCTAGATTGCTCCTAAGTAAGCGTCCAAAACTTTTTGCTCTGTTCGTTTCACTGAAAACCAAAGTCTTCTCGAATTAGTTTAGAGTCCCTAGGGCTGAGAGATATCGCCTAAGATCCTGGAAATTGGCCCAAAGCTGGTCAAAATTACGCTGCGCGTAGGCCGGTCTCGGCTACTTTCTAGTCATAGTCACGAAGGGAGTTAATAGGTCGGTAAGATTGCTCCTACGTAAGCGTTCAAAAATATTTCCTCTCTCCATTTCACTGAAATCCAAAGTCTTCTCGAATTAGTTTAGAGTCCTTAGTCCTTAGTCCTTAGTCCTTAAATATCTTCCAAGTTGCTGGAAATCGGCCCAAAGCTGGTCAAAATCATGCTCTGCGTAGGCTGGTCTCGGCCACTTTCTAGTCATAGTCGCAAAGGGAGTTAATGTGTCTGCCATATTGTTCCTAAGTAAGCGTTCAAAAACTTTTCCTCTGTCCATTTCACTGAAAACCAAAGTCTTCTGGAATTAGTTTAGAGTCCCTTAAGCTGAGAAATATCGCCCAGGTTCTGGGAAATCGGTTCAAATATGCTCAAAATCACTATGTGCGTTGACCGGTCGTGGCCACTTTCTAGTCATACTCACTAAGGGAGTAAATATTTCAGCCAGATTCCTCCTAAGGAAGCGTTCAAAAATTTTTCCTCCTTCCATTTCAATAAAAACCAAAGTCAATTCGAATCATTTTACAGTACCTAGGGCTAAGAAATATCGCCCAAGTTCCTCAAAACTGCTCTAAAGCTGGTCAAAATCACGCTGCGCATAGGGCGGTCTCGGCCACTTTCTAGTCATAGTCCCCAACGAAGTTAATTTGTCGGCCAGATTGCTTTTAAGTAACCGTTGAAAATTATTTCCTCTGTCCATTTAACTGAAAACCAAAGTCTTCTCAAATTAATTTAGAGTCCGAAGGGCTGAGAAATATGGCCTACGTTCCTGGAAATCGGCCCAAAGTTCGTCAAAATCACGCTGCGCTTAGGCCGGCGCCGGTCACTTTCTAGTCATAGTTACTAACAGAGTTAGTATGTCGGCCAGATTGCTCCTAAGTAACCGTTCAAAAATTTTTCCTCTGTCCATTTCACTGAAAACCAAAGTCTTCTCCAATTAGTTTAGAGCCCTTTCAACTGGGAAATATCGCCGAAGTTCCTGGAAATCGGCCCAGAGTTGATCAAAATCACCGTCTGCACATAGGCCGGTCGTGGCCACTTTCTAGTCGTAGTCACTAGGGGAGTTAATATGTGGGCCACATTGCTCCTAAGTAAGCGTTAAAAAATTTTTCCTCTGCCCATTTTACTGAAAACCAACGTCTTCCCGCATTAGTGTAGAGTCCCTAGGGCTGAGAAATATCGCCCAAGTTGCTGGAAATCGGCCCAAAGTTGATCAAAATTACGCAGCGCTTAGGCCGGTTTCGGCCACCTGCTAGTCATAGTCACTAAAGGAGTTAATATGTCGGCCTGATTGCTTCTAACTAAGCGTTCAAAAATATTTCCTCTGTTCATTTCACTGAACACGAAAGTCTTCTCGAATTAGTTTAGAGTCCCTAAGGCTGTTAAATATCGCCCAAGTTCCTGGAAATCGGTCCAAAGCTGGTGAAAATCAGTCTGCGCGTAGACCGGTCCCGGTCACTTCCTAGTCATAGTCACTAAGGGAGTTAATATGTCGGCCAGAGTGGTCCCAAGTAAGCGTTCAAAAGTCTTTCCTCTGTCCATTTCAATGAAAACCAAAGTCTTCTTCAATTATTTTAGACTCCCTACCGCTGGGAAATATCGACCACGTTCCTGCCAAGCCGCCCAAAGGTGGTCAAAATTACGCTAGCCGTAGGCCTATTTCTAGTCATAGACACTAAGAGAGTTGATATCTCGGCCAGATTACTCCTAAGTAAGCGTTCAAATCTTTTTCCTCTATGAATTTGACGGAAAACCAAAGTCCTCTCGAATAAGTTTCGAGTCCCTGAAGCTGGGAAATATCGCCCAATTTCCGGGAAACCAGCCCAAAGTTGCTAAAAATCACTCTGCGTGTAGAGCGGTCTCCGCCACTTTCTAGTTATAGTCAGTACGGGAGTTAATATGTCCGCAAGATTGCTGCTAAGTAAGCGTTAAAAAATATTTCCTCTGTTCGTTTCACTCAAAACCAAAGACTTCTCGAATTAGTTTCGAGTCCCTAGGGTCGGGAAATATCGCCCAAGTTGCTGGAAATCGGCCCAAAGCTGGTCAAAATGACGCTGCGCGTAGGGCGGCCTTGGCCACTTTCTAGTCATAGTCACTAAGGGAGTTAATATGTCAGCCACATTGCTCCTAAGTAAGCGTTCAAAAATTTTTCCTCTATTCATTTCACTGAAAACCAAAGTCTTTTCGCATTAGTTTAGAGCCCCTACGCCTGGGAAATATCGCCCAAGTTCCTGGAAATCGGCCCAAAGTTAATCAAAATCACGCTGCACATAGGCCGGTGTCGGCCACTTTCTAGTCATAGTCACTAGCGGAGTTAATATGTCGGCCAGATTGCTCCTACGTAAGCGTTCAAAAAATTTCCCTCTGTCCATTTCACTATAAACCAAAGTCTTCTTGAATTAGTTTAGAGTCCGATAAGCTAGAAAATATCGCCCAAGTTGCTTGAAATCAGCCCAAAGCTAGTCAAAATCACGCTGCACGCAGTCCGGTCGGGGCCACTTTCTAGTCATAGTCACTAAGGAAGTTAATATGTCGGCCAGATTATTCCTAAGTAAGCGTTCAAAAATATTTCCTCTGTCCATTTCAAAATCACACTGCGCGTAGGCTGGTCTTGGCCACTTTCTAGTCATAGTCACTAAGGGAGTTGATATGTCGTAAGCGTTCAAAAATTTTTCCTCTCTCCGTTTCTCTGAAAACGAAAGTCTTTCCGAATTAGTTTAGAATTCCTTAAGCTGGAAAATAATGCCCAAATTCCGGGAAATCGGCTCAAAGCTGCGCAAAATCACTCTGTGCGTAGACCGGTCTCGTCAACTTTCTAGTCATAGTGATCAAGGGAGTTGATAAGTCGGCCAGATTCCTCCTAAGTAAGTGTTCAAAAATTTTTCCTCGTTCGATTTCAATAAAACCCAAAGTCAATTCGAATCAGTTTACAGTCCCTAGGGCTAAGAAATATCGCCCGAGTTTCTCAAAACTGGTCCAAAGCTGGTCAAAATCACGCTGCGCATAGGCCGGTCTCGGCCACTTTCTAGTCACAGCCCTAACGAAGTTAATTTGTCGGCGAGATTGCTTCTAAGTAACCGTTCAAAATTATTTCCTCTGTCCATTTAACTGAAAACCAAAGTCTTCTCGAATTAGTTTAGAATCCGTAGGGCTGGGAAATATGGCCCAAGTTCCTGGAAATCGGCCCAAAGTCCGTCAAAATCACCCTGCCCGTAGACCGGCCTCGGTCACTTTCTAGTCATAGTCACTAACGGAGTTAATATGTCGGCCAGATTGCTCCTTAGTAAGTGTTCAAAAATTTTTCCTCTGTCCATTTCACTGAAAACCAAAGTCTTCTCCAATTAGTTTAGAGTCCCTTCAGCTGGGAAATATCGCCCAAGTTCCTTCAAACCGGCCTAAAGTTGATCAAATTTACGCTGCACGAAGACCAGTCTCGGCCACTTTCTAGTCATAGTCGCTGAGGAAGTTAATATGTCGGCGAGATTGCTCGTAAGTAAGCGTTAAAAAATATTTCCTCTGTCCATTTAACTGAAAACCAAACTGTTCTCCAATTAGTTTAGAGTCCCTTCAGCTGGGAAATTTCGCCCAAGTTCCTTCAAACCGGCCTAAAGTTGATCAAATTTACGCTGCACGAAGACCAGTCTCGGCCACTTTCTAGTCATAGTCGCTGAGGAAGTTAATATGTCGGCGAGATTGCTCGTAAGTAAGCGTTAAAAAATATTTCCTCTGTCCATTTTACTGAAAACTGAAGTCTTTTCAAATTAGTTCAGAGTCACTAGGGCTAAGAAATATCGCCCAATTTCCTGAAAATTGGCCCAAAATTGGTCAAAATGACGCTGCGCTCTAGGCCACTTTCTAGTCATAGTCACTAAGGGAGTCGATATGTCGGCCAGATTGCTCCTAAGTAAGCGTTTAAAAATATTTCCTTCTTCCATTTCGCATAAAGCCAAAGTCTTCTAGAAGTAGTTTAGAGTCCTTAGGGCTGGGAAATATCGCCCAAGTTTCTGGAAATCAGCCCAAAGACGGTCAAAATCAGGCTCCGGGTAGGCCGGTCTCCACCACTTTCTAGTCATAGTCACTAAACGAGTTAATATGTCGGCCAGATTGCTCGTAACTAAGCGTAAAAAAATGTTTCCTCTCTCCATTTAACTGAAAACCAAAGTCTTCTTGAATTAGTTTAGAGTCCCTTCAGCTGGGAAATATCGGCTAAGTTCCTTTAAGGCGGCCGAAAGGTTATCAACATTACGCTGCACGTAGGACGGTCTTGCCCACTTTCTAGTCATAGTTACTAGGGGAGTTCATACGTCGGCCAGATTAAAAGATATTTCCTCTGGCCATTTCAATGAAAACCAGAGTCTTCTGGCATTAGTGTAGAGTCTCTAGGGCTGGGAAATATCGCCCAAGCTCCTTGAAATCAGCACAAAGCTGGTAAAAATCACGCTGCACGTAGGCCGGTCTCCGCCACTTTCTAGCCATAGTCATTAACGGAGTTAATATGTCGGCCAGATTGCTCCTAAGTGAGCGATCAAAAAATTTTCCTCTCTCCATTTCAATCAAAGCCAAGTCATTTCGCATTAGTTTACAGACCCTACGGCTAGGAAATATCGCCCAAGTTCCTCAAAATCAGTCAAAAGCTTCTCAAAATCGCGCTGCGCGTAGGGCGGTCTCGGCCACTTTCTAGTCATAGTCGGTAAGGGGGTTAATATTTCGGCCAGATTGCTCCTAAGTAAGCGTTAAAAAATATTTCCTCTGTCCATTTACCTGAAAACCAAACTGTTCTCGAATTAGTTTAGAGTCTGTAAGGCTGGAAAATATTGCCCAAGTTGCTGGAATTTTGCCTAAAGCTGGTCAATGTCACGCTGGACGTAGGCCAGTCATGGCCACTTTCTAGTCATAGTCACTAAGAGAGTTAATATGTCGGCATGATTGCTCCTAAGTAAGCGTTCAAAAATATTTCCTCTGTGGATTTCACTGAAAACCAAAGTCTTCTAGAATTAGTTTAGAGTCCCTATCACCATTAAATATCGCCCAAGTTCCTAAAAATCGGTCCAAAGCTGGTCAAATCACGCTGCGCGTAAGGGGGTCTCGACCACTTCCTAGTCATAGTGACTAAGAGAGTTAATATGTCGGTGAGATTGCTTCTAGGTAAGCGTTTAAAAATATTTCCTCTGTCCATTTCACTGAAAACCAAAGTCTTCTGGAATTACTTTAGAGTCCCTAGGGTTGTTGACTATTGCCCAAGTTGCTGGAAATTTGCCGAAAGTTGGTCAAAATCACGCTGCGCGTTATTCGGTCTCGGCCACCTGCTAGTCATGATCACTAAGGGAGTTAATAATATGTCGGCCGGATTGCTCCTAACTAAGCGTTCAAAAATTTTTTCTCTGTCCATTTCGCTAAAAACCAAAGTCTTCTTGAATTAGTTTAGAGTGCTTTCGGCTGGGAAATATTGCCCAAGTTCCTCCAAATCGGCCTAAAGTTAATCAAAATCACGCTGCACGTAGGTAGGTCTCGGCCACTTTCTAGTCATAGTTACTAGGGGAGTTAATATGTCGGCCAGAATACTCCTAAGTAAGCGTTCAAAAATATTTCCTTTGTCCATTTCACATAAAACCAAAGTCTTCTTGAGTTAGTGTAGAGTCCCTAGGGGTGGGAAATATCACCCAAGTTGCTGGAAATCAGCCCAAAGCTGGTCAAGATCACCCTGTGCGTAGGCTGGTGTCGGCCACTTGCTAGTCATACTCAGTAAATAGGTAGGTAATGGTAAGGTAATTTATTTTACGTCAAGAACACGGGGAGTGGTTGCCCAAGTCTCCCGAGCCAGGGGCTCATGATAAAAGTGTTTGACATACATATTAAAAAAAAAGATTTAAAAACTATATAAATTTGATATTGTTTTGATAATGTTGATATGTCTGCCAGATTGCTCCTAAGTAAGCGTTCAAAAAATATTTCTCTCTCCATTTCACTGAACACCAAAGTCTTCTGCAATTAGTTTAGAGTCCCTTAAGCTAGGAAGGCGCGGTGGCCTCATGTTTAGTGCGCTCGTCTCCGGATCGAGCGGTCCGGGTTCGAGCCCTGGCCGGGGTCATTGTGTTGTGTTCCTGGGCAAGACACTTTACTCTCACAGGGCCTCTCTCCACCCAGGTGTATAAATGGGTACCGGCGAACTTAATGCTGGGGGTAACCCTGCGATGGACTAGCATCCCATCCTGGGGGGAGTAGAAATACTCCTAGTCGCTTCATGCTACGGAAACCGGGATAAGCTCCGGCCTGATGGGCCACTTGGCTCGCATGCAGACTTTACCTTTACCGAAGCTAGGAAGTGTCGCCCAAGTTGCTGGAAATTGTTGCATAGCTGGTCAAAATCACCTTGCGCGTAGGGCGGTTTCGGCCATTTTCTAGTCATAGTCACTAACGGAGTTAATATGTCGACCAGAATACTCCTAAGTAAGGCCTTAAAAATTTTTCCTCTTTCCATTTCACTGAAAACTAAAGTCTTCTTGAAGTAGTTTAGAGTCCCTTCAGCTGGGAAATATCGCCCAAGTTTCTGCAAATCGGCCTAAAGCTATCAAAATTACGCTGCACGTGGGCCGGTCATGGCCCCTTTCTAGTCATAGTCACTGAGGAAGTTAATATGTCGGCAAGATTGCTCCTAAGTAAGCGTTCAAAAATTTTTCCCCTGTCCATTTCAGTGAAAACCAAAGTCTTCTCGAATTAGTTTAAAGTCACTAGGGCTGGGAAATATCACCCAAGTTGCTGGAAATAGGCCCAAAGCTGGTCAAAATCATGCTCTGCGTAGACCGGTCTCGGCCACTTTCTAGTCATAGTCGCTGAGGAAGTTAATATCAGTCTAGGCCAGATTGCTCCTAAGTAAGCGTTCAAAATTTTTTCCTCTGTTCGTTTCACTGAAAACCAAAGTGTTCTTGAATTAGTTTAGAGTCCCTAGGGGTGACAAATATCGCTTAAGTTCCTGGAAATTGGCCCAAAGCTGGTCAAAATCACGCTGCGCGTTGGCCCGTCTCGGCCACTTTCTAGTTATAGTCACTAAGGGAGTTAATATGTCGGCCAGATTGGGCATAAGTAAGCGTTAAAAATTTTTTCCTCTGTCCATTTCACTGAAAACCAAAGTCTTCTGGAATTAGTTTAGAGTCCCTATCACTATTAAATATCGCCCAAGTTGCTGAAAATCGGCCTAAAGCTGGTCAAAATCACGCTGCGCGCAGGCTGGTCTCGGCCACTTTCTAGTCATAGTCGCTAAGGGAGTTAATATGTCGGCTAGATTGCTCCTAAGTGAGCGTTGAAAAATATTTTTCTCTTCATTTCACTTAAAACGAAAGTCTTCCCGAATTAGTTTAGAGTCCCTAGGGCTGGGAAATATCGCCCAAGTTGCTGGAAATCGGCTCAAAGCTGGTCAAAATCAGTCTGCGCGTAGGGCGGTCTCGGCCACTTTCTAGTCATAGTCACTAAGGGAGTTAATATGTCGGCCAGATTGCTCCTAAGTAAGCTTTCAAAGGTGTTTCTTTTGTCCATTTCACTAAAAACCAAAGTCCTTTCGAATTACTTTACAGTCCCCAGGGCTGAGAAAGATCTGCCAAGTTCCTGAAAATCAGTCCAAAGCTGCTCAAATCACGCTGGGGGTAAGGCGGTCTCGACCACTTCCTAGTCATAGTCACTAAAGGATTGAATATGTCGGTCAGATTGCTCCTAAGTAAGCGTTCAAAAATATTTCCTCTGTTTATTTCACTGAAAACCAAAGTCTTCTGCAATTAGTTAAGAGTCCATAGGGCTGTTAAATATCGCCCAAGTTGCTGGAAATTTGCCCAAAGCTGGTCAAAATCACGCTGCGCGCAGGGCGTTCCCGGCCACTTGTTAGTCATAGTCACTAAGGGAGTTAAAGTGTCGGCCAGATTGCTCCTAAGTGAGCGTTCAAAAAATTTTGCTCTGTCCACTTCACTGAGAACGAAAGTCTTCTTGAATTAGTTCAGAGTCCTTTCAGGTGGGAAATATTTCTCAAGTTCTTGCAAATCGGCCTAAAGTTGATGAAAATTACGCGGCACGTAGGCTGGTCTCGGCTACTTTCCAGTCATAGTCACTAAGGGAGTTAAGAGCGTAAATCCGAAAAAATGGAGAATTGGCCGACAGAAGCGAAATAACTAATTTTTTCTTATTTGACCAAAAGAACCTATTTGGTTAACTGTTTTCGGAAATGGCATCAAAAGGTTCGATTTCCTTAGTTTCTTCTAAATTTGCAAAACTTGAAAATTCGGTCACAGGGCCTTCAGCGGCGGCCATGAGACTTGAAATTTGGCACATGTTTAACATACTCGTATGGACGTACCAAACGTTTTCTTAACATGTCCTTTGCACAATTTGTGGGGCATCTCTTAAACTTTACTCGGGACCAAATTTTGTTTAAAAATGTTTGTTTGTACAAAATAGTTAACCTTCGGAAGCTGAACCATTTACGGACCTAAAGTGATAAGGCTTATATTAGACAAGAACATCCACGTGAGAATCCCCGACATGTGCGTGGATCCGCGCGGATATATGACGTCAGGATGGCGCAATTTGTTCTAAAAATAGAAAAATTGTCCCATATCATAGGTGCGCGCGGATCCCAAGACTTACGGTCTCCGTCCCCGATTATGGCTCCTGATTTAGGCCAAATTTAATGGGATGCGGGACACTCCGTCACCCCCTGCCTAATGGGGCCTCTCTGTTCGCGGACAAATATCTGAGCATCTTTTCGCCTCAAATGGAGGAGGGTATTGTTTACATATCCCTAAGTTTTCTAAATATATTTTCTTCTTACCAGCTCGGAGACCTATAAATATCCCAAAAAATATCCGAATATTTACTTGTCTAAGTCATTTGTAATGACACTGGGTCGAAATCGGACCCAGGCCACATTGGTGAGGATGGCAGTGGTGGGAGCGCTCGGAGGAAGGAATTGGTCCTAGTACGTTTCAAGATGGCGGTAGAAATGGAAGGACCTCTTTCTAAATGGACGAATGTAGTAAAAGGATGGCAGTATCGGTGGTTTGTTTTAGACGACAATACAGGGCTTTTGTCCTACTATACGGTGAGTACAGCTTTTACGCATTTAAGTTCCTTTGTAACACAGTGCAAATATGATTCGTGTAGGTAATGTAAAGAACGACAGAATTTTCAACTCAAGCTCGAATGTAGGATTTATAAGCTCACATGTATGGAATATATTTTTCGAGAGGTATTAAGATAAATGTTTGCTTGCAACTAAGTATAAAGAGAAGACAGAAGTTATTCGCTATACTGCAAGCTTATCTACATTGCTACAGTTGCTGTTACCCAGATTCTTAAATATAACGATAACAACAACAACAACAACAATCTTTATTTAAGCTCTATTAGATTTACAAATAAAAGAAGAAAAAAATGAGTCAATAAAGTAATTTCAGCTCTAATATTTTCAGATAGAGAGAGCACAGCCACTGACAGGCTCGACACTAACGGTAGCCAACTAGCCACAGAATAGTAGAAAGTTAGTTTTGGCTAGTACGTTTTTGACTTCCACAAGCCACTTTGGCCAGTAAACAAAATGAAATTGGCTGAACTAGTTTCTGTCTTCCTCAAGGAAGTCAAACACTAACACTTTACTCGGAAACAAGGTCAGAATTTCATCATGGACTTTCATGTTTAATTTTGGCTGTGTGGTACTTGAAAGGGTATTAAAACTGAACATGTTATTATATTGAAAGAAACATTTGACAAACAAAACAACATTTTCTGAAAGCACACACCAATATTCTTTTTTTGTTACAAAATTAGTAGCACCGTGCACAAAACATGAGCATCCTGATAAAGTCATGTGCAAAATTGTGCGGAACTGTAAAGAGAAAACATTAATTTTCATTTAGCATAACAACACATAGGTGATTTGTTATTGTGTCCATACTGACAAAACTTCCCACTGCAGAAATAATTACGTGAGAAAGATTTATTTTGTTCGACATTTAGTAGCAGTCACGTTTTGCTAACCCTGCTTTTAAAACAGTTTGAATTCTACAGCTCCTGTCTGTGAAGAGACTGAAAAAGTCTCAACAGTTTTTACAATGACATCTTGGGATCTCGATATTTTTCCAAGGAAGTCTCAAAGAGAAACAGAGTCCTGAAAGTCTTTTCGGGAAAATCGCTGGATTTTTTTTTGTGATCTGTTGGCCTGAGATATTTGATGTGAGGATAACACAAAGCATTTAAACAAAATTAAAACTGGCATAATTCGGTGATAAATTGGTTCGCCCTAGTGTTAACATTACCAGTCAAGCGTGGCACAAGGTGTGCCGACTATATGTCAACTGGTCAAGAGGTTTCAGATACAAAATTGCATTGTTTTGTTTTTCTTAAAATTCCATAATGGATGTAAGAGGGTTTTCTTACCAGCAGTAAAATAGAAAAAGCCAAAAAACAAGAGTTCTGAAATGAAACCACCTGGAAGAAGGTGTAAGGGAAGAAGGTGTAAGTCTAAAACGTCCACTGCCAAAATGCTAATACGCTCTTTTCATTTTTCACATTGTTTTATAAATACAATATATCTTGTTGTTTTATTATTGGAACTGGTTTAAGTACAATGTAATTACCAACAATATGTATTAAAGAGAGTTGCTTGCATTGTGCTTTCAAGTCTTGCTAGTAATTCTACTGTTATTGGACCTAGCCAACATCAACGCTTGGCTAGTAAAATTTTTTTTCTGGCTAGTAACATCTAAGTTGTCACTAACCACTAGGCTAGTACCGGTAAGTTGAAAAGTTAGTGTCGAGTTCTGACTCAGAAATAGCAAATTCTAGTGCTGCTAAGTGGCTGGGCCATGGCTGGGGAAAAAGAGTGAAAAAGGGAAGAAATATGACATACACCTAAACAACTGTACAAACACACAATCAAAAACAAAAAGAGAAATAAAAATGGGAAAGGGCTGTATCTGTTAAGACATCACATATTTTAGACCAGTTATGATATTTGACCCTACCCCTTACCGTGTAACAATGGAACTTCGGTATAATGAAGAGCCAAGGAGCTGGCAAAATGTTTCTATAACGAGTTGTGTTGTATTGGGGTTCTTTTCCATATATTTTGCTAATGCTGGGGCAAAGAATATCATTTGTTATACTGAGGACTTTGTTATATAGAGGTTCATTAAATCAAGGTTCCACTGTAATACGGCCACCCCGTGTAGAAGGCCAAATTTTCATGGCCTGTTGATGATCCTGTTAATGGGGTTACACTGCACAACTCTTGGGTTTGAGATTTTCTTCAAATATCCAGAGTTTAGTTCCGTTAAAATGAACATCAAATGTCTCGTAGTTGGTCCTGGTGTTGGGTAAATAATATGATTTCCTACAGGCCAGTCTAGTTTCATATTGATGAACTCTTGTCAGTGCTTTTGAAGAAGTTGCTAAAAGTAATTAGGAGTCTATTAGAATAATAGTCCTACATTAATAAAGCACTATCCAAATATATTAAATCACATATCTTAAGTACAAAAATTTATGTAAGAGAGGACTGGAGTGGGAATGACAGGCAAAGAATGAAGTGATCTTGTTTCTTAAATATAAAAATAACAACAAAGATTCGTACTGAATTTTTTACATGCATAGAATATTGAAATGTCTTGCTCTGGCCTTTAACCAGTAGCAGTTGAAGGGGTGCATGAAAAAAAGCCCAAAGTGACTCTTGATCTCATGTCAAATTCTCCTTTTTTCATTGAAGGAAGCAAGAATCAATTTGCTAGGAGAAACTTGCAGTCTATCAGATGTCACTTAAGGTCTTTTTCTGTGCACCCCTTCAATTGGATACATCACTAACTAAAGTCACTCGAGCACAAACGAAATGAGAATGAAATCATGTGACTATGGTGAATACTAAATTTCAGGTTTAGGTCCTGCCTTAATAGTACAAAGTATTGATATCATTGCTGTAATGAAGTTAAACTTAAAGTTATTGTTATTGTTGACAGTCCAAGGACAAAATGATGAGGGGAACAAGAAGAGGGTGTTTACGACTCAAGGTAAACTATATCTTGTACAATTATCAAATAGACCACATTTTTTCATGGTCTACATACCTTTTGAGACAGATATTCTCCTTTCTTTCTGCTTGGTGAGTCAAACAAGATGGAGTCTCTGCTCATAATTTGTAGATTTCCTATCTTTCCTACACAAACTAAATGAACACTCAATATGTTTATATGAAATCACATTGACACCCTTTCACAAATCCTCTGACAGTTGCCTCCTAAGTTGTATTGAGGCTACATCATTTTCACAGGTCTGGTTCAGACATCATGCCCTTGTTGAGTTGAACTCAATTGTATCAAGACACGAATGATCATTGAAGTTATATACACAACTTAAGCAGCTGCGAAATCAAATCAGCAATTAAATTTTTATCAGGCTTTAATTTCACAGCTTCTTAAGTTATGTATATAACTGCGATAATTATTCATGTCCTCATACCTTTCCCCACAGTTCAAATAATTTTATGATCTTTCAACTATTCAAGTTCAATTGTATCAAGTTTGGCTAAAGTGCAACTATTATTTTGGTGTTTAATTGTATTAAGTTTTACTTGAAGTGCCTATAAACCCCCCAAAATATTTTTACTTAGACAAATCTTTGTATAATTCTGAGCAAAATGGCACAAAAATTTTTGTTTTTGGTTAAAACCAGAATTTTCTATGGATTTTCAAAGTGACGGAAAATCGAGATTTGAAAACCCATTACCGAGCCACAGAACTTGCTGAAAGGGAATTGGTTGAGTGTAATTTGTGACGTAAAACCCGGACTGTGAGTTTCGCGTGTTGTGACTTCGATCAGAGCTGAAACAATGCCTGAGAGATGTGTTGTTTTTGGCTGTAGCAATGTTCAAAGCAAAGAGAAAGGGATACTCCTTCATCCCATACTGTTTTACGGTAAAAGTGAGTGTGAAAAGCAAAAGCGAAGGCAACTGGCGCCCATTTTATGAAGCTCGATTTGGTGTAGAAATTTTTGTAGAGCTCTACGACTCTACGCTTTCGTCACCAGTCTCCTCCTACATGTTGGAAAGATACATTACCTCCTACTTCATGGCTTCTACTGTAGTTTTGTATTGTTACTGAGGCTACCAGCCTATTTCGTAACATTTGATTTCAATTTGTAGCATATTCCTTACATATATCTCAGATAATTATATTAAAGTGTTATTAAAGTGTTATTGTGGTTCACAGTGTTTCAATCCTTTTCAATTTAAAATTCTGTATTGAGTTTACCCTCATCCATCTATGCCCTACGCTCTATGGTTCTATGTACAGGTGTAGAGGCTTACAGTTATTGTAGCCAATATTAAAGTGCATGGAGAATGTTTAGTGTTACTACGGTTTACAGTATTTTAATAATCTTTTTAATGTACAATTCTGTATTGAGTTTGCCCTCTACACTCTACACTCTGCGCTATATGTTCTACCATCTACACTCTACTCTCTACGTTCTACCAGCTACTCTCTTCAATCTATGCTCTACACTCTACAATCTCCGATCTACCAGCTATCCTCTAAGTCCATCTATGCTCTACGTTCCACCAGCTACTCTCTTCAATTTACACTCTACACTCTACGCTCTCTATGATCTACCATCTACACTCTAAGCCCATCTATGCTCTACTCTCCACATTCTACCAGCTACTTGCTCTACGCTCTACCATCTACCCTCTAAGCCCATCTACACTCTACTCTCTACGTTCTACCAGCTGCTCTCTTCGATCTACACTCTATGCTCTACGATCTACCCTCTAAGCCCATCTGCTTGGAAGGTTATTGGAATTTTTTAATTTTTTTTTTTTTAATTTTTTAACAAAGACTAGTGAAGAGCACAAAGGAAGACTTCTTGTAGTTGTAAGCTTTTTCGTTTATTTCCAGCGTGCTTCGTCTCTATCTAAGACTTCTTCAGGGAATGATTTAAACGTGCCTAAGTTTAACTTCCCATGGAAGTGAATAACTGTTGAAACAGCTGTAAATGGACGTAACAAGAAACGCCTTAATGCACATGTTATCGCATGTTGTTACATTTTGGAGGCCATACGATTAGTGCTAACTGTATGACCCCTAAAATATAAAAAAATTGAAAAAAAAGTTTAAATAATTAAAACACTAAAAAAAAGATATATTTTTTTGTTTGGAAGGGTCCCAAAGAAATCCTATTAGAGTTTCATAGTTGTCTCTATAGCAAGAATGATCGTATCAAACCTACGTACTATGTTATTGATGAAAGTAGTATATCGTTTCGTGATTTATTTCTTTACAAAGATGCTAATTTTAGCACTCTGCGGTTTTCCACCCATCAAAACCCACTAAATGAGTACCTGGACATTCCCTTTGAGTCGTTTCATCCTGCGAACAACAAGAGGGCCTTTATTAGTGGTGAGCTTATGTGCTATGCTAGAAATAGCTCCATGTTTAAAGCCTTTAGTGAAATGCGAGAAATTCTGGAAGTGCCTCTGGCTTTGTGGTTACCCAGTTGGGTTTTTACTTCCTTTATTCAGGGAGGTTAAATACAGTAACAGTACTAAATGGCTTTCGCTAAAACATAAATCGCACAACGGTAGAATGGTAGTCTTTAAATCTACATTTAACTGTAGTTGTGCTAACTGATGTGAAGGACGAATACTTAGGTCACATGACTTTGAACGCTTAGTGAAAGTTTTGCGACTGTGTAGAGATGTTGTTTACTAGTTTTTAGGGTCGTAACTCATGGTAGAGATTGCTGTTCGTTTCAAGTTTGAATAAATGGTTTAACTCAGAACCACTAACATCAAGTTGGACTTAGACTTAGACTGTATTGTCAGTTATAATTCTACTACTACTTTAGCACATCTATGTAAATTATAGTATATTTTTGGGGGGCCATACCATTAGCGCTAATCGTATGGCCCCCAAAATATAACAACACGCAATAAAAAAAATTCCAATAACCTTCCAAGCAGATGGGCTTATAGGGTAGATCGTAGAGCGTAGAGCATAGATTGAAGAGAGAAGCTGGTAGAATGTAGAGAGTAGAGCGTAGATGGGCTTAGAGAGTAGATGGTAGATGGTAAGATCAAAGAGAGAAGGTGGTAGAATGTAGAGAGTAGAGCTTAGATGGGCTTAGAGTGTAGATGGTAGATGGTAGAGCGCAGAGTGTAGATTGAAGAGAGTAAGTTGCTGGTGGAACGTAGAGTGTAGATGGGCTTAGAGGTTAGATGGTAGATTATAGAGCACAGATTGAAGAGAGTAGCTGGTAGAACATAGAGAGTAGAATGTAAATGTTAGACATATAGCGTAGAGCATAGAGCGTAGAGGGTAAACTCAATACAGAATTGTACATTAAAAAGATTATTAAAATACTGAAAACCGTAATGATACTTTAATAACACTTTAATATATATGAGATAATAAAGAAAGCCAATAAATTACAATTACAAAAACTACAGCATCACAGATGATCAAGAAACTTACACTCTCAACCCAATATATTTTATCACTCTACTGGTTTTTTAAGCCTCTAAGCTAGTGTAGAGAGTAGTCAAAAATTCTTGAACTGATAAACTCGGAAATACGTAGAGTGTAGAGTGTAGATGGTGGAACATGGAGTGTAAGAGCTTTAAGACATAGCACGTTGACTGGAGATGGAAGAGCATATAGCATAGAGCGTAGTCAGAGTAAACTCAATACAGAATTGTAAATTGAAAACCATTATTAAAACACTGCAATCTGTAATAACACTCAACATTCCCCAAGCGATATAATATTTGCTACAATAACTATACGCCAGTACATCTCTACGGTGTACGCATATCTGAGAGAAACGGAACTTAAACATTCAAAATACTACCGTAGAGTCATAGAGCTCTATGAAAATTCCTACGCCTAATTGAGCTTCATAAAACGGGCTGGTATAAGTGAAGGATGAAGTGGGTCGATTTTGTTAAATCTAAACTCTAGCCATTCCTCGTCCGCTAGCAGATTGTTGGCATATGTCTCTTGCGTGCCTTCCTCATTGCTGGCCATAGAGCTCGAGTTTGGTGAACCTTCAACTTCCAACTTGTAATCTTCCATTTCTGAGACTTTAAAATCGGAACTGGAGGACAGACTGAAGTCGTTTGAAGCCATTTCGTGATCAACATGTACGCTAATAACATGTGTCAGCCGAATAAAAATGGTTTTCACTGGCACACAAAGATAACTACACGTCTCCTTTGTTGATTGTCCTGATGCTAATGTCCAGGAATCACGTCACTAGTCCCAGTCTCCCTTTTCCCTGGTGATGGGCAGAAAAAACCTGACTTTGAAAATTCATAAAAAATTCCGGATCTGACCAAAGACAAACATTTTTGCGCCATTTTGCTCAGAATTATAAAAAGATTAAATTCTGCAAAAAAATTAGGGGTTTCTAAGCACTTTAAGCTTGACTGTAGGTTTATACACATAGTTGATCCAAATGTCAGGTTGGGTGACTGAGCTTCTCATGCTTCCTGACTCTGACCTGATGTTGATTCAAATGATGAGTTACAGTCATTCTGATGTTTAACATAATTGATCAATTAGGTTCAAGTCAATGATAGGTCGTACTGTTTAGCTTGATTAAGGGTTTCTGAGACATCCCCGTTTGTTATTTTAATAAAAACAAGACTAGAGGCTGAAATAGAAAAGAGAGTTAATATAGAGTATAGGTCTTATTTTAGATGAAAACATTCAGAAACTCTAAGCTAGTTACTAAAAAAAATATTAAAAGGTCTCTTAACAGAAGTTTAAACTATAAGAGACATTAATAAATGTTGTGCTAACATGAATGAATACTTTTATTTTAAGGGGGCAAACATTGGAATTGATGATGACGATGACAGCACGTTTACCATTAATTGTGATCAAAAGACATTTCACTTTCAAGGTATCTGAGGGCATAAAGTTAACCGTCTTTCTTTTAAAGTAAGGTGTTAGAGCCAAGCTGCTATTTTACTACGTTGCTTATGCTTAATAATAACACGTTACAATTGTCCTTTAGATTTCGAGGAGCACAAAGGTTTACTCGGAACATTTTAAACCATCAGACTTTCGAACGACCTTCTCTGGGAAACATGTATTGAGGAAAGGTTAAAATGGATTCTTGCTTTTCTTTTTTTTTGGAGAACGTACTGTCCAGCGAAATACAGATGGAACTGCACCTTTCCTCAATACCCGTTTCCCAGAGAAGGTCGTTCGAAAACCTGATCATTTAAAATGTTCCGAGCAAACCTTTGTGCTTCTCAAAATCTAAAGGGCAATTGTAATGTTTTATTATTACAGGCAATAAAGAGTACATAAGGAACATAGTAAAATAGCGGCTCAACACGTAATTCTAGTCCATCAAATTAAATGTAATTAATTACTTTGCAAACCTGAACAAATTGATTACAGATAAAGCTTGCTTATCTCAATGTCATAAAACACAATCACTAACCTGGAAGTTTTTGCCAACATCTCAACAAATTCTTACAATCCAGCTTTTCTTCGTATATTTGTTGCCTGGAAAGCGATGAGAGGTAATTCCTAACTGACCTTTTGATCTGTTATTTGAGCACAAGGGCAAACTACAAAGATCTTTATTTGGCATGATTAGCTGCAAACTCACAGATTAAACATGCATCGCCTCGATTTCATGCCTAAAGTACATGCATCATATCCAATATGGCCGCCGTGTGACAAGGGTGAATGTGGACAAAGACCAAAAACTGTAAAAAAAAATGTATGAAGCTTAATTGGTATTTCCAGAGGGGTGGTTGGGGTCTTAGAAAAACTCCCTTCCATGTTGGAGGTATGGAATCTTTTCTGGAACTGCACTTTGAAGCTAGAGGGAATTTTACACCAATTGACTGGACCCAATAATGGTCTGAATAGTTGTGACTTTCCTGTCTTCATTTAGTAAAAAATATTATAATAACTAACTCATTAATTTTTGCCAAATATTTTTTGAGGGTTTCTGAATTTATTCTTAACGATTGTAGTATGAAAGCGAGTTCCATTTTCGACGATAATTATTCTTTGTTTTCAGCTCGTGATTCAGAGGAGAGAGAACGCTGGATAAGGGCCTTAGAAGACACAATCAAAAGACATTCTCAAGCAAGAAAGGTTTTTAATGAGTAACATTTCAGTAGGCTCCAAGTAGTTTTTCTACTTTAGCTAGTGTAGGTTTTGATGATAAAAATTTGGTTGGAAGCCTTCAATTCTTGTCAAACTACACCATAATGATCACATACAACCATAGTTTTACTTGTTTCTTAGCAGGAACAATTTTTATGGTAGATTTAGCACAGTAATTAATGTGGTGTGGTCTATTTTATATTTGAATTATAAAATTGGCAAGGTGTGATATTGGTCCATTACATTCATAATGAAACTAATAGCATAACATCATGTCATGCTACTTGCTGGGATTGAGGAAGCAATTAAGTACAATAACTGTAGGATGGGTCCCCCGGAACTGATGCATGCTGACTGGTTTTTGATTCCTATGGTATCAGTATTATTTCAATCCATGAAATAAAGCAACCAAAAACAGATTTAAGCTTAAAGTTGGCTTTGTGACAGAGCCACGTAAATGCTCCTGGAATGGAATTCTACCCTGTGTGACTATCTGTTTAAGGAAACCCTTTTGATAAAGGGTCTAAATACAGAATTCCCAGAAAACTAAATGCAACTCTAACATCAGGAAAATTTGGAGATCACAATGAGCCAAGTAAAAACTAACATATAATGCGCACTTTGCGAGAATGAGCAAACAGATATCAAAGACAAAACATAACTGTCAATAAGGGTCAGGTCGACCTACATGTAGATCAAGTCCTTCTTTTACTTAGAAATTCTCTTGAAGATTTGTTTTTTAAATTTGGTAAACAGGTAGTCAAACCTCTGCCCTTTGAAATATAGAAACATGAATATTAAGTTTCAGACCAGATTTTGAAAACTTCAGCCTTTTATAAAAGCCAAAGAATACCACTTGTTGCTATAATGGTAATCTCTGTTGCTAAGAAGCCAGTCAAGGTGAAACTACAGTCTATGTGATCATTGCGGTGTACTTTGACAAAAGTTGGAAATTACCTTCTCCCTTAATTTTAATCTTTACAACATGGATCCTATGCAGTTAGAAGCAATTGTGTTGTTCCAGAAAATATCCATGGATACCCCTCCTGCGGAAGGTTTTTTAGCTTGAACCCCCCCACCCTTCCGGAAATTCCATTTTAATGTCTCACTTTCCTTTAAAAAATTGGGCTTTTGTAACCCCCCTCCCCTTAGGAGTTTCTGTTAACCTTCCGTTGGGTGGGTATGGATATTTTCTGGAACCACACATTAACTATATCAAGCTTTAGAGCAAGATTATTTCTGAAAGATCAACCTTGGCTTGTAGCTAGGACAATCACAGAACTCCTTGGATATGATATTATTTTCTTCTTAATTTAGAGAACAATGGCTGGTTTTCAGACCCTATTTGATCCCTCTCAAGAAAATTTAGAGCAACGCTTAGCAGAAGCTGAAGCGTATCAGAAGATTCTTGAACAGCAAATCAAGGTATTTCTTATCCAGGATTAAAAATTGACTCATGTTGAGCTCACAAAGGTCAATACTTTTATCTTTAGATTGCTACGAGTAACCAGATTTGTATAAAAGGAAACAAGTTTAAATGTGGAGTTAGCAAAACTGCCCAATCACACCCAGTATTCATATGTGTGCATCGTAATTCAGTTATGTGTACTAATATGGTGTGAGCAAAGTTAGCATTACTTCACCATTTGTTGGTAATGTTCTAAAACAATTGATTCTTTCCAATACTTATAGCAGCTGTTCATCTGATATGCCTAGATTAGCTAAATGCTACCAGCGGATCAGTATACTATCGTATTAGTTTTCTTAAATTCATGAGGAGAGTAAAAGTGTGTGCATCATTGAGCCATGATGCACTTGGCAAGTCTGGAGAGCACTCAAACAGCTAGATTTGCTATCAGTTGTACTTTGATCAGCTCTTACTTTTCTTTTGTCCTCTTCAAACATTGCTTGTGCATCATAACTTGATGATGCATGCTAAAGCAGTATTCATGTTAACTTTCTAACACATAGAAGCCATTCAAGGTGACTGCGCATGCAGCAAGCCTGACTGTCATTCATTCTCACAATAATGTTGACAACTAACAAAAAATACTTTATAAAAAAGAAACCCTATACGGGACAGAAACCAAAAATGCAAAGTACTCAGCACCACTAGAAATACAACTCCTGATAAAGGATCAGAGCTGAAATTTTTAGGATGGATTGGTGAGAATGTCAGTCCATGGCAGGCAGAAACAAGAACAAAGTACCCAATTTTTGAACTGCATCAGTTTTATCACCAGTGACTCGTGTGAAAAACATTTCTGAACTATTTTGTTTCACTCAGCCAGTGGAAGATTATCCTCAGTTCACTGGACAATGGTTACACTAACCCATGCTGATTATTTGTTCTTCTATCTAATCACTGTACTTAATACTCAGAGAGATAATTATTAATTAATTATTCCTTTTAGGCTCTAAACACTCACATGAGTGCTGACACAGGAGCTCACGATTCACAGGTACACTATGACTCCACTCTGTAGACACTTTATTACAGACACTTTTGTTTGCCCTGACTGAAAGCTCAGGAACGTAAAGTTTTCTCTTAGCCCACATAATTTGAACTCTAGTTGTAATATGTACAATGGACATATTTCTGTCACCCGAGTGACCATTCTCATACATTTTAGTATAGAGACTTATGACTATTTGCTTAGTTGGGTAGGTAAAATAGTTGAACATAATTTTGTGGTGGTGTAGTGTTTTAAATGGCCAAAAATGAGTTAGTTTATTTCACTTCACTGATATAGTTGCAAAATTTAAAACAGCAAAGCATCATTGCTGCATTTCTTTTTGTTTATTATTGTAGAGATATGCCATTCTCAAGGAATCATCCACTGTAAGTTTAACCTTGTGTGCACAATTATATAACTTTGCTTTATAGAGAGCTCTTAAGTTGTACCAGTGTTACTTGTTTCTTTTTGAGGACTTTTTTTCTGACGATTTACAGTTTATAGAAACTTTATTACTGCAAACCTACTGTGGAATTATGTTGTCATTCCCAAGTCAAATTATTTATTCATGAAATGTGATACTTTTCTGAACAGGTACCTGTTAACACAATGCATTTATTTTAGGGTCTGTAAATTGTTGTTCAAAATGTTTTAGTGCATTTGTTTCAATGCATTATGTGCTATAAGCTGCAGAAATGAGGTGCATACCCTTATTTTGCACTGCTTATCTATTTGTTATGAGAGGAAGATAACATTATCAATATGATAACCTATTCAAGGTAATATTTGAACAGCCAGCATCATGGGAATTAAGTGTGGGTTGCTTTGTAAGAAGATATCATTACGTGAATCATGTGAAATATTCATCAGTTGCATTTAGTTTCTGATGGCAGAATTACCTCAAATTTGCACAAGTTTAGACAAAGTTACTGCATCACCCTAGTTATTGATGGTGTGCACTGTCAGCCTTTTTAGCTAGTTACCTTTTTATTTACTTTCATTTCCTAGCTCTTGTTTTAGGATAACAGTTACAAAATTTGGCTCTTAAATATATTCAATTCCCAGTATTTCCTTTTTTATAGTCTTATTGTTGGTCATCTTGATATGAGGTGGACAGCTCTAGAGAGAAAATGAGATAGGATATAGAACTATGCATTATCTATTAAAGAAATGGTTCATGCTTAGTGTGTATATATCGAGTTATGGATACACGTGGGAAGTTTGGATAACACAAGAGAAGCACAATAAATAATGAATGGATAAGGAAAACAAAGGATCCTATTCGCTGGTTAAAAACGTGCCACAATCAGTTCAGTGACAGTTGAGTGAGAACGCTTCATTTGGTTTCTAAAATTGTCAATTAAGAATTTGCTTATTTGAATTAATGCAAATGTAGGCAAACAACGTCAAAATACTCAAGTTTTAGTAAATATCTTAGCTTGGCAAAGGTCAAAGTGCAAAGTACGGTTTGGATTGTTCAGAATGCTGAAACTTTAGCAAAAGGAACTTGCAGTTTAACTCAATGGAAACTTTGCTTTTAAAAATTAATGAAGTTACACACATCGTGTTATTTATGTTATTTTATGCGTATATAGAGAGATTTAGCATGATGGCTCAATATCAATTAGGTATTACCAGTGTGTGCACTATGTTATAATAATTTATTCATCATTAATTTTCTTTGAATGATGGCCTGCTACTTTGCAATGAAAAAACAGTAATTGGTACAAATTTGTTTTCATTCATTTTGATAGCAGTCTTGGTTTAATCATGCTTTGATCAAAATCATTACTGAGATACAATCAGCAACATCTACTTCATATCCTTAAATTAATCAAGTCATTTCATTTTCAAATGACATTTTCTGTTTTTTCTTTTTTTTGATAAGTGCAGTATGGTTACCAAAATTTTCTTTATTTCACAGAAAATGCTGGAATCAATGAATTGTTGTTTGAAGCACATGTATACATTGAAGGTAACCGCCATTACAGTATCATTATAACCACTACTGAGTACTCTTTGTGTAAGACAGTTTTCTTTTTTTTTTTTTTATCATGGCTAATGATCAAGCAAGTTTCAATTTTATACAATAAATTATTTATTTTTTTAAAAAAGGCTAGAGCAATGCAACCTATTGTGACTTCCTAAGTTGTTTTTGGCTGCCTTTTTATTGGGAATGAGTGGGGTTTTAATTCAAATATTGTGGTTTTGACAGGTATTTATTTGAGAAGTGTTCTTTGTCAAGCGTGGGCAGTTGATCTAAGACATGCTAATAACTGTCATCAATCTGTATCTTTGAACACATTATGCTGGTAATAATTAATATGCAAGTCAAATGTACCATAATATCTTTAATGGAATCTATATTCCAGGAAGAATGTGAAAAATCAGCTGAGAGTTCTTTAACTTGTGATGAGCCAATGATGCCTGTAGTCAATGATCATTATTCTGCCAAGATGTCAAACCTTTCCCTTGACAGCAGTACAGCCGATAACAAAGACCAGCAAGACACAGAATCCACAGTAGAAAAAAGAACTTTGAAGCCCAGTAAGAGTGATTCCTCACTCAATGTTAGGGACAAAACATCCTCAGTTTCCAGTGATGAAGGATATGACCTACAACCTTCTAAAGCAACGTCAAAATCCAACCATGAACTCTCAACAGCTGTAAGAAATGTTCCCTCTCACCTGCCGTTAGAAATGCCTAATCTACTTCCACAAGTTGGTTACTCTGTGTCACCCACCCGAGATGGACATGTGGTGCCATTCACGTCATACTCAAGTAGTGAAGATGAAGATGACGTGGAATTCTTCGATGCAGATGAGTATCATGATTTAGAATCAGCTCCATCAAGGTTAGTTTGAAACCTTTTATTAGTAAGGAACTATATTCAGTTGTCAAGGAGTCTAGGATGAGTTGAACCCATGATCTTCCACACACCAAACAAATGCTCTGACTGAGTAATGAAATACAGTAACAACAATACTTTATTTACTCTAGACACTTGATACACATTTGCATAGAAAATTACAAAAACTTACAATGATTTAAGGAAAAGATATGCGCTTAAAGTCGAGCCAGGGGGATTTATGTCCCGGGGACGTATGTTGTGCTGGGTCATTTGTGTGACATATGTTGTGCCTTCTGCTAGGATTAGTGACGAAACCTTTGTTTGTGTTACTTTATCTCTGGTATCTGAGCAACATAACTACACTACTCGAAGTGCATCTCTACAACACTTAAATCCCGGTTTCTCCAGAATAAATATAAGGAAATTTTGCCCCACTGTTATTGGATGTTACTATTGGAATGACCTTCCTTTATCTATACGTAACTTAGCGACTAGAAAACGTTTTTAAAAAGCACTCTTCCAGTATTATTTTGCTCAGTATTAATTAATTCATACCTCTTCCTCTCCTATGTTAAGTTAACTTTTTTACCCTAATCATTATTATCAATTAAACAGGGGCATCTAATTAGCTTGCTATATTTTTGCCCTTTTCCATTTCTCCTCTTACTTGTTTACTTTATATTTGTCTTTGTAATTTTAGAATGGAATAAATAAATAAAATGAAAAAATGAAAATGTGAGAGACGTGCTAAGTTAAACCTCACAAAATATATGAACTACCTGCAGGGCTTTCAGTTACTTTTGAGTCACCTGTTTTCGTTATTTTTATACCCAAAAACTGTTGCTTTGTGGGTGAATTATGGATTAACAAGAGGCAAGTTCACCCATAGCACCAAAGGCCCACATGACCATATGTTATGGGGTACAGCCTTGAATGAAAGCACTGTTTTCTTCTTGCTTATTTCAGGAAATATGGTGGGTAAAATTATCAGGAAATCAGAAAATAATCAGAAAACACCAAAGGTTGCAAATCTGCACTTCATCTGACTGATTAACATTCACTACATATACATTTAAATAAAGCCTTCATTTTCACCATTTTCCCAAGCCTCCACAGTAGTGCTAAACAGAGTTATTATTTCTTGTAGCTCGCCTCCCCAGAGTAACCCATTCTCTGCATCCAAGAAATGGATGGATCGTGGTGAGTAGCATTTTGTTTGGTTACAGCTGTCAAAGAATGCAATTTTGGAAGTCAAAATCTTGTGTTTTAAGATGCTCTTAGCCCGAGAGTGTTTTAACTTTTACGATGACCCATCCATGGTGCAGCCCCTTGATAAATTGTTCAAACATGTCAACTGTCGAATAACCCAGATCTAGTGGCACGCTGGCACTCAGCTGTAGATGATTACGTCGTTGTACCATACCATTAAAGAAATATTTAAGTTGATTTTCTTTCTGTTGCACATACGTAATTTTTTCATTTTTTTTTTCTTAATTTGACATGTAAATAACATACATGTGTTGAAATGTGGCAGCTTATCTTTGCAGCTAAGCCCGGCAGAAAAGAAAAATAGTTCGAAATAGCAAGGGTTCGAAATACCTGGGTCAACATTAACAATAATATTACCATGAATGAAAATTAGTACATAATCAATACGATGGAATGTAAGAGGATGCCCAGGACGAAGTTAGTTACAGTAAAGCCAAGTTTTAGTGTTACAGCTGTTTTCTGGCCTGATATGTACCAATAAAGTTCGAAATAAACAGAGTTGATTTTTAGTCAAAAAGAAACTAATACCATGTGAATGACAGCAAGTTAGAAACAAATGAGCTCAATATAGTTGATAGTAAATGACTGAAAAAAACAAAGGCAAATCTCAGGCTTTGAGTTTGAAGTAATGGGAAGTTCAAAATAAACGAGGACGCATTAACTGGGTCCAGTTGTAATATGTGTTCTATCAAGAACATTCAACTTTCTTTTTGTTTACCTTATAACATTTTACTTACTTACTTAGTATACTTACTTACTTTAGTCTTTTAGATGGTAACGTAAATGTATCTATTTGTTATACTTCCCACCTCAAATACGTTTTCCGATTGGAGGAGAACGTGTCAGGTGTCGTGGGTCAAAACTCACTAACTCCCTAGGGAAACAACAACTTGAACTTTCGACTCGCAGGTGATCAGGCTCATTGAAACCGCGGCAAATTTTTCGAGTCAGCCGGCGTCAAGCAAACGATTTCTTCTCAGTTTTTTTCCTATTTTCGAGTTAGGAAGTATAACAAAACACTTAATGACTGGCCCCGCGGGAAACAGCGAGTTTCGTTTCCCCTCGACCTCAATGTTCCCCTCGGATTCGCCACGGGGAACATTGAGGGTGTCGGGGAAACAAAACTCACTGTTTCCCTTGGGGCCAGTCATTAAGTGCTCATTATTTGACTGCTTTGTTGATCTACCAGTATATGCAATGTAGACCTTATGCTACGGATTAAGGGGCCAGTGGTTTAGTCCGGCTGAAGTGTTCACGTGATATTCTTGGACAAAATATCTTACTTTCCTCCTGGGCTCTTGTTACTCAAAGGACCGATCGTCAATTTCACTAAAACGTTCGTAATTTAATTATGTTAATTCATCTTATAGCCACGTGAAAATAGGTTACGAGAGCATCGTTAAGCTGCTCTGGAAAATACTTGGGGACCCTACAAGGGATTAGTGTCTCCTGGCTATGTTCCAGGAGATTATTTTGATGAAAATCTTCTCTTGATATGATTTAGATGAGTATGAAATAGAGGACGGGGACACAACAGGAGGAGATCGTAAGTCTAATATATCAGTTGCCTTTGATAACTTAGGTTGTGGTGACAACAACAACAACAAAACTTTAATAAAGTGGTGTTTCATTTTCTTTTTAAACAAAGAAAATGACGATGAGTTTTTACATCTTCGACGATCGAATTCCATACTAATGGGCCTTGAAATCTTATATTCAATATTCTGTAATTTGTTCTTGCTTTTGGAAGATAATAAGACTGTTTTGCAGGAAGCCTTGTGTTATAGTTATGGATGTGTGTTATTTTAGTGAAGAAAGTAACAAAACACAAAGATTGCTATAGAGTTACTAGGTCAAAAAACTTATAATGTCGAGAGACTTAAACAAGACACAGGTCAAAAATGGATATATAAGAGCATAATATAAGCTTGAAAGAAAATCTAGACCTGCATAATACCGAAGTTTACAGAGAGGACCAGTACTTCTTCTGGGAACATTGAAATACACGCTTTAAGAGCTACCAATGTGTTTTTAATATTTCATGTCCTGTTGCCTGTGCAACCTTTTTAATTTTGGGTAACTTGGAAAGGAATTAGAAGAGCGTTTGACTTCGGAGGGAAACTCACATATGAGTGATGCGTGAGACTGGAATGGACTGGCTGGCCAAGAGACGAGTCCTAAACATTCCCATGACAAAAACTGTAGTTACTGCGGCTTACGCCCCGTCAGTACCATATTCCTCCCTGAGTTTTCAGCGTTTATCGGTTTTTTTTTTCGGCTTAATCAGTGCTTCAGCGTTCCACTCTCTAGAGACTGTGTCCACTAAAACATTGTCTGTATCGGTGTTCACTCATCAACACACATCATTGCATTAGTGACGAATCAGGTTTATTGCCGGAGTTAACCTCTAGTTTCAGTAGATTTGTGTCTGTGAGCTCGACTGTGGTTTAAGGACGTTCGCGCGAAAATTTTCCAACATTGATTTTTTTCTGAGACTTCTACCACTGTAAGATGATGAGTTAGTTATGTCAGAAATGTGAAATATGGGGGGTCACCGACTTCGTTTTTCGAACATGCCCGGAAGAACACCCTAAATCTGCAAAAATCGGGCTTCAGTTGTTTGCGAATAAGGCCACATAGTCTGTAAGCCCCAAAATATTGCAATTAGATCTTTAAGTGAAATGTTCTCTGCCAAATATTGTTTAAGTGGACCTATTAAGTGAATTTAATCAACCGGTGAGGTTCCTTAAAGAACAAGTTTGTGTATAGCGACCATAGTTTCACGCGCCTTGCAGCCGCGAGATGACAGGATTCGATGTCCCGTGGACAGAAATCTTGAAATTTTTTTAAATTCCCACATTGATCTTTTGTTCATTTTTGGACAATGTGGAGATAATTGTAAATAAAATCTGTTTCTGGAAAGAAAAGTTTGGGTCACCGAAAGTCCAAGATCGTTAAATCCAAGCAAAGTTATAACAATGGCGATCTGCCATTTTCAAACAGTTCTTGTTGTCACGTGCGCATGTATGAAACTGCGAAGATTCAAACCTAATCCTAACCCTTTGACATTTCGCAACTTTGGCGGTCTCCCATTTTCTTTATTCACGATGACTGGGAAGTTGGCGATATCCGGGGTCAGCTAGCCGTTTTTGCACCTTTCTGTTCCATGTTTTAGAGGAAAATGTCAATAGCATACTTTATGAATTCTCTGCGCCGAATACGATTCAAGGAGATGAGTTTGGGATGCTTATGGAATACGTTACCAATTTACGTTCGAGACGTGACAGTAAACGTCATAAACGTTTGCTAAAGTGGACAGAAAACTGCTATTAACTCACACGGGTAGGGATCGAGAGGCCTCCATAAATAAATACAACATGGGTGGTTGGTCAGATATTGAATCTCGAATTCAAGCTTTTGCCGGAACAATCCTTAATGTCAACATGTCAAGGACGCCTTCTTTTCTTTCCTTTCAGTGCTCTTACAAGAGAAATTACTCTAAAGAACTCAAAAGCCGGTCGGAGTACTTCACGTAACATAAGAGAGTCTGAAGAATCCATTGCAGTGATCATTATCTTCCAAGTATCGCGCTTGCAGATTTCATTTCTTTTTCGAAGAATCAGAGTTTATTTTTACATATTCATATGTCGAATATTTGCGATCAAATGTGTACGATCGTCTATAAATCCACGGCACGCTAAATGTGACGCGCAAATAACTGGACTGCCTCACATACCGGTAGTTTATTTAGTCTCGAAAACCGACAATCATAAACAAAGGTAATGAGATTGTAAAATTGAATCTATTTTTTTTTATTGTTCTCTTTGAACAAGCTTATTATTTGAAATTGTCACTGGTGCTGGTGTCAGTAGACACGTTTGGTTAATGTGATCTTCATAACTCTTGACGTCATAAGCCACGCCACGGCGGCAAATGTGACGCATTTTGTTTGGCTCAAATACGACCATTTCAAAAACATTTCATCACGAATTTGCAGTAGAAATGGCGAAAACGAATCAAGGTAACGTTGACTGTAATAATGCTAAGACGTACATACTAAAACAAATTTAGGGGTGCGATTGGACGAAGGTTTTTCCATAGTTAGTTTTTGTGAAAACTTTACTTTTCCAACCTTCTGTTGTCTCTGCTGGAAGAAGCGAACTTTGAACAGCAATTCAAGGGATTTTGATTCATATCGCAATGATGAAATCCTAACATTGAACCATGTTGTTATTTTTTGTAGTTGATGCAATTGACAAACACAGTAGTGTTATTACACATTTGTTATCTCAAGTGCGTCTTGGAATGGACTTGACAAAGGTAACGTGAATTCAGTATCAGTGGCAATAACATCACTTTGTCGGATGTCCATTTTACATGAAACAGATAGATAAGAAAATCAATCAATCAATCAATCAATCAATAAACACATAAAAAGAATAAGTGAATTAACAAATAATGAGTGAATGACATAATGAAGGAGAGAAAAAAGACTTCATGAGTGAATGAGTGAACGAATGAGCTGACGTATGGTATTTTTCCATACCATTATTACTACAGTTTGACTGACGCCATGCTGTCGGATGTTCTCTGTAGGTTGTTTTACCAACGTTTATTCTTGAGAGACGATCTTTGTTGGAAATGTACGCAGATTTCTTTGCACATCCTGACCTGTTTGTTGAGTAAGTTAAAGAATTATTTGCTGTAGTTACTTTCCGCCATTTTTATTATTAAATCCAATGTTAATTTTTGCATTTTTATATTTTAGTTCTGTTAATTTTTTAAGATAGCTGTGTCTTATGTTTTCATTGTGTCAGTAATAGCCTCTTCAGTGTTTTTGTGTCTCTGCATCCATTCAGTAATTGTTCAACTGCCGTGCAAGTCTCACAAGCGTGTCTTTTTCATGGTTCGCACAGGCCTGAAAAAGTCCTGGAAGTTAGAAACGCTAGGTTGTCTCCTTGAAAAGGCCTTGAAAACTTGAGACTGTAACATGAAAAGTAATATCGACTTGGATATACAACCTGCAACTGGAGACAAACATTTGAAGTCAGATAAAGTTGATTTCGTTGATATAGAAATTAAGTAATATCCAGTACCTAACAGCAAAGGTAATCACCCTTCTTTCAGTGGAGCCCTGAGTATTGTGTACGTTTGTGTTCCCACCTGTCCCCTTCCCATGATAGTTCTAAGGACAACGAGTCCTTGAATGTTGCTGAATTGTCTTTGAAAAAATGCTATTCAGTCTCTATGAACCATGTACTTTTTTTATTATTTTCAATGTGTTCTCGTTGCTGATTGTGTGTTTGCAGTATTGTGAACTATTCGGATCCTAAAGATCGTATGGTAGCAGTCGTCAGATGGTATCTGTCTGCATTCCATGCTGGTCGTAAGGTATGTTGCTTGTTCTTCTTGTTAATTCATTCGTTCGGGGACCCGAACATTTCCCAATTCTTATTACCCAATCAGAGAAAAGCCCGAGCACTTTGCGAATTTTTTCACAGGAGGTTGTCGCCATCAGAATAGGTTGATTTAACAAGAGAACGGGAACGTCACTTGACGACGGCGCGCGCAGTACAAATACCCAAATATGGTCGAATTAGACCAGAATCCAGGTTATTCCGCGCACCCTGCAGTCGTCATCTGACGTTCCCGTCCTGTTGCTAAATCAGCCTAATATGTCATGTTGGTAAACAGCGTGACCAACACTAGTTGCAAATAATTGTCTCAGTAACGATTCTGAGCGGAACAAAACGTGCTTTGTAGAACGCTTGACACCACATTGTTCTTCATTGACTAATTTGTAGTTGCCTCAGTTTTGATGTTGTAATGATCTTAAGTAGATGTTGCTATTTTATTTTACAGGGTTCTGTAGCAAAGAAGCCGTACAATCCTATATTGGGAGAGACGTTCCGTTGTTTCTGGGTGCTGCCTGAATGTGAGACGTCAAGAACAGAGGTGAATTAACACAGCATTATCGTTCTCAGGGAGCGGGTAGAAAAAGGCTTAACGCTTAGTTTACAACATGCTTTTTGTGATATCTTCAAATGGAAGAAAATGTAAATAAAAATAGTTAACTAAAGTAGCAGAAGATTGCGATAATAAAGGAACATGGGTTGCTAATTACGTTTTCCGTTATTTTGTAGAAATGTCAAATCGACGGTCCAGTGCCTTGGGCTTCTGAAGATGACGTCACTTTTCTTGCTGAGCAAGTATCCCATCATCCTCCAAGTGAGTGCTAATCGTGCAACATCAAATGTCACGTTAATATCAAGTGACATAAAGCTATTTTGTAGAAAAAAAATTCAAAACTTTTCACCTATCCTCCAACGCATGCAATTTTATTTGAGTTTCAATAACTCTCTCTTTATCTTTCTTGCTAGTTTCTGCCTTCTATGCAGAGAACTTTAGTAAACAGATTTCTTTCAACGCGCATATTTGGACCAAGTCAAAGTTCTTGGGATTGTCAGTTGGAGTAGAAAACATTGGACAAGGTAACAAATGTTCTTCATACACAGTTGAACTCTTTTCCGATTTTTTTAGGCACTTGATTTATGAACAGTCTGTTCGCTTACTCCACGTGTTTCAGTTAAGGTGATTCCTTAAGTTGCATTGCGCATCCCTACTGCGCACGATTTTCGCGTCATTAGCGCGCGCACATGAGCGCGTGCACGTACAAAACGTAAGAGACTTCCCTCAAACTAAACTTGATAGCGAAATAAATGCTCCTTTTCTCTTAAACGAGAACGGTGACCCCCACTTTTATTTCATAATTTCAATGAGAACGATATCCTCAATAATTGAGAAAAAAATTAGCAGAAATCTATGGCTTCTTTTTTGGCAAATGAAATAAATACTACAGAGGGAGACACAACGGGCCCAACAGCGCATGTCCAAATTATGTTTCCTTTAAAGGATAAAAAAAATGCAGGGTATTTGAAGACATTTTTTTCTGGGACGTAGATGAATGAACAATCAAAGAAAGTCAAACTCTGTGTGATATAACAAGCTGCATTGAAAAATAATCGAGCTTATTTGTTGCGCACGGAAATTACCAAAAGTCGCCTAAATAACCGTATTTGTCAGCATTGTGGCGTGAAAACAAGCACGGTGACCCCCTCTTTTTACTACGTTTTTGATATCTCCTTGTCATGTAACAACAGCATACCAAGTTTCATCGGAAATCTATGGCGGGTTCTTTTCCCAGGGAGTCACCTTTACGGTGCCTACTTTTGCTAGTGCGCACATGTTCTGCGCATTACGCAAGGCATGGTTTACCGCCACGCGCGCGCTAAGGTTGGCATTGATGTAATCAACTACGCTACCAAGCACACGACTAAAGTGAAAGCAATATTTTCGTACCGTGACCACAGGGAGCACACAATCTTGCTGAGTAAGAAGAGAGTAAATAAAGGAATGAAGAGAATGAATAGTTAACCTTTGTCGGTACCAAACGCGTCATCCAGCGCGCGCTTGAGCTCCCCTCCATCTCCCACACATGCTTTTTTGACACGACAAATCTTTACAAACCCCTCCCCCGGTTCGCAGTTTTTTTTGCGCGTCCGGGTCGCCCGATCTCCGCACGCAAATGAAATGTCGCGAGTTAATACCTGAAGCGTGTTAGCGAGATTCCGCGTTTAAAACTGGGAGCTGAGGAAGGATTTTGTTAAGATTTGTCTTGTCAAAAAACATGTGTGGGAGATGGAGGAGACCTCGAGCGCGCGCTGGATGACGCGTTTGGTACCGGTTCAACGGTACGATCATGTTACGAAAAGCGATTTGAGGAAAAACTTTGCAAAAGACGCTAAAATTCTCTGACTGTCATGAAAGTATTTGAAAACAAATTCGGCCAAGTTTTACAAAAACCTTTCGACTTCGTTTTGTGCTCGTGGAAGCAACGAAATTTAGAGATTCGAGCGAATATTCGGATCGTGTTCAAAATTTTTGGGCAAAGAGTTGTCTCCCTTGTCAATGTTATATGTAAGCCAATTAACAATTATAACATAACTAAAGCAAAGCGCGCGCTCTGATTGGTTAATTCAGCGTCTACTATTTGCCCATGGGTGTACGCTGCTGACGTGTGTGCTAATGTTTACAAAGCAAATCTTTTGACAGACACTGTTTCCAAAGTAATGGCCGACGTTCTTCTGCCAGACATGCGAAACTGTCTTCACAGTTGTCTGAAGATGACACTTTATCGAGTTACTGGTGTGCAGTCGGTTGTCATGAATGAATTTTCGCGCGCTTGTTTTCTCTTGTCATGTAAGACTACACGAACATTTTTTTGTGATGTAGTTCAATAAAAGGACCTCTGTTGTTCCAATGTCTCAATGTTATGTTATAAAACAAATGGTAAACGCCATATCGTGTACTATTGAGTTATGGACGCACGCGGGAGGTTGCTAAGCACGAAAGAAGCGTAAGAGTCGCACGAGGCTATAGCTTCTAGCTTCTTGAGTGCTTAGCAAACCTCCCAAGTGCATCCATAACTCAATAGTGCACGATATGGCGTTTACCATTTGTTTTATAACATAACATTGAGACATTGGAACAACAGAAGTCCTTTTATTGGGCTACATCGCAAAAAAATGTTCGTGTAGTCTTACATGACAAGAGAAAACAAGTGCGCGAAAATTCATTCATGACAACCGACTGCACACCAGTAACTCGATAAAGTTTCATCTTCAGACAACTGTGAAGACAGTTTCGCATTTCTGGCAGAAGAACGTCGGCCATTACTTTGGAAACAATGTCTGTCAAAAGATTTGCTTTGTAAGCATTAGTACACACGTCAGCAGCGTACACCCATGGGCAAGTAGTAGACGCTAAATTAACCAATCAGAGCGCGCGCTTTGCTTTAGTTATGTTATAACAAAAAATTGTACAGCGTGAAAAGGCCTAGGTACGAGTTTATGCAGGACTTGTAGGTAGCGATTTTTCCTGTAAGGTCGCGTAAGAAACAACAACAGGAGACAATAGTAAACTATTCAGTCATTCTTTTCATTCCTTTATTTACTCTCTTCCTACTCACTGTCAGCAAGATTGTGTGCTCCCTGTGCCGTGACCAAATCAAGTTTAATGAACCTGTACTACTACCAGGAATACCAGAATAGCGGCGTATCGCTAACCAGTAACTGTTAACGGCTTCCAGCTGAGAGACTAGCTGTTATCTGTCGAAAATTTTACTGAAATCCAACCGTAAACATGTGCCTGCAGATGGCGTAGTGCGCGCACAAAACGAGCGCGAGAGACACAAATGTTTTACCGGCTTACTGGGGAGGTGACAGGAAAAATGTAGCGGGCACTGCAAAAGTTTTCAGAAAAAGATGAATAACTTTAAAAAACGCGTGGTTACCCCTACATTTTATGTTATGAAATGGAAGTGGCAAGGCTATTCAACACGTGATTAGTTTCTAGTTGTGAGGAAAAGCTATTTAGACTGTATTTTAGCTGAACATAAGTAAGGCTGTCAGGGGCGCTAAAACCTCCGTTGCAACGATTTTGTTATCAAAAACATACCAAAAATGGTTTTTATGTTATCATTTACCATGTAGTCTTAGGATCTTTATAAATGTCTTTGTTTTCTGTATGTAAAGACGAATTCTAAGAAAATCTGTAAAGAAATATCCTTTCCTTCTTTTTTCCGAAAAATGCTGATGTCAGTGTTTTGTTGAGGTTAAAGGCTAATTATCTCGAAAAAATGCGTGCCTATCCCCACTTTTCTTTGTGGATTCCACTAGCCCTTGCAAAGATCTACTTTTCCCCCATGCCCCTAATCTGACGCAAAACCTCTGTATTTAGTAGGCACCGTCCTTAATATAGCCGGTATAATGATTACACTTTGTTCAACTTGCTGGGTTCTTATTACAGGCTGTGTTTCTGTTTTGCCATATGACGAGGACTACGTCTTAACATTCCCGAATGGCTATGGAAGGTACCAGTAATATGTGATCCTATCTACACAGTACTTGTTGAGTGCTAGCCTGGCTCATTCTCTAAAGGCAGCGAATTTCGTTGTCGCAAATTACTGGTCACAAACTGTCTTCTACCCACATAATGTCGTTAAATAGACTTACAGATGGTATTTTGTTGTTGTAGATCCATTTTAACAGTTCCTTGGATAGAAATAGGAGGGAAAACGAATATAACCTGCTCCAAGACTGGATATCAAGCAAATGTACAGTTTCATTGTCGGGTAAGTTGATCACCGTCAATGTTTGCCTGACGTGATTTCGCTTCGATTTTGTCAAGTTTGCGTCACGTAACGTAGTGGCCAAATTTTCCCTTTTAATTCTGTTGATTATTATGGCAATCTTGTGCAATTGCAGCCGTTTTACGGTGGAAAGAAACATCGGATCACCTGTGAAATAATGTGAGTATAAACACACTTGCCGCTTAACTTAAATGTAGCACCTGTCTTGTATACCGTGAAGAATGTCATTTTGTCTTTTCAGCTCCCCGGACGACAAAAAGACCTTTCTATCTATCACAGGGGAGTGGAACGGACAAATGTTTGCCAAATTTCCTGACCGAGAGGTAAACGCCATTCTTTTCTTGACTTGCTTTAGTGCAAGCTTCTAAGTCGGAACAAGTTATTGGCTGAACTAGAGAATGTAGTCAGTTTGAACCAAGAAACAATAAGAATGGATATAAACAGAACTTATGAAACTAGCGAGATAAAACAGCTTGAAATTTGATTTAACGCTGAATGTCAGCTTAGTCTAAAAGTGGGTTTCATCCATATAAAGGACTGGGCACTAGCTGCCTTTTGATAGTGAACACATCATTATAGCTTTGGCGCCTTGCTGCAAGCTTTTGTGTGTCCTTCAACAGACACTAGTTAGTGTTGATCTGATTACTTGCCTATGTAACTGATGCTTGTGTGGTTTGTGTGTTACCTAGTGACTTGTCATTCTCCGCAACATTTATAACATGTGCTCCATATTTGTCAAAATAAACCTGCCCTGCAGTGAACAGCTGTCAGTCGCCAATGCTTGTTTTTCTGATCAGTATTTTTACTTTGACTTCAGGAACCTGAATTATTTATTGATACCACAACCATGCCAACAGTGATGAAAATGGTTAAGAAGATTTCCAAACAGCAAGAAAACGAATCCAGACGGTTAGCTTCACAATGCACTTTGTTAAGTCTGCTGTTATCTTACCTCTTAAATGTCTTCGTTGTTTTCTTTTCTGTTGTTGCGCAGATTATGGAAAGATGTTACGATTAGCTTAAAAGAAGACGATGTAGAAAAAGCAACCGCCTCCAAACACAAGGTATTGTTACTTGTTTCCTGTCGTCAATGGTGGGAGGCGCGGTAGCCTAGCGCGCTGGACTGGACTCGGTCCGAGTTTGAGCCGTGGCCGGGGTCAGTGCGTTGTTATCTTAGTCAAAGAACTTTACTCTGCCCTCTCCATCCAGGTTTATAAATGGGTACCGGTGAATTTAATGCTGAGGGCAACCCTGCGATGGACTAGCAGCTCATCCAAGGAGAAGTAGAAATACCCCTAGTCATTTTATGTCGCGGAAACCAAGATAAGATCCGACGGTATGGGTTACTTGGCCCGATGGAGCAAAATTTGTTTCTTGCTTGCTTTTTGTGTCGTTGTTCGTCAGTTGGTTACTGTCCTAAGAAAGACCAAAGTTAACACGCGCATAAAGTATGCGAGACAGCTATTTCACCAGTTTGCGCGCCATTCCAAGGAATAGTCATCTCAGTTCAGGTCAGGACACACATTCAATCTTACTATCACAACCATAAACCTCAGCTGTTCTCTGCGAGATGTATCGAAGACCACGAAATCATCTGGCTTAAATGACAATCTAAGAGTCTGGAACAAGCTTACGAAGCTCAGAGCAGACCTGTGTCTCGTGTGATTACTACAAAGAAAAGTGATCGTCTGAAATATGGTATGATTGTTTTTGTTTTAGTTAGAGGAACGTCAGCGAGCTGAAGCAAGAGAGAGAAAAGAGAATGGACTGACTTGGGAAACTAAGGTGAGCTGTTGTCCAAACACTGGGTTAATTCGACAATACTATCGTTCGATCAATCCAATAACGGATTCTACACAAACCAAAGATGAGTTTTCCAGTCTAAGTTAATTGGGTATTTTTATTATTATTTTGGTAGTTGTTCCATGAAGTTGGAGAAAACTGGGTTTATGACAAACCACTAATAAAGAGACTACCCAATCAAAGTCGTCCTAAAAGCAAATGATTCCCGGATGACGGAGCAGTGGCCTGGTGCTTTTTGCCATTCTCACATGTCAAACTCGTGCAAATCACGTGAGAAAAATAAGTTTACTGATCTTAGTGTCAGTCCAAATGAGGCGCCGGCAAACGAACTGAAATATAAAGATGACGAAAATAATTTTACATGTTTACCTTCTAAAAGTAATCAGTTAACTCCATCAATTTCGCCGTTGCTCGATAGCTAATGCAGCGAAGGTGTTTGAAGAAGTAAATAGCTCTTAGGTAGACAAGTATCTTGTTGCGTCTTAGGTAAGCAATCATAGCAAAATCGACTCCATTCTTTTCCGCGCATCATCACTGACAAACCGGACATTTTACTACCTGTCTTTATGTTCGACCACGTTTTGATCTTTTCTGCAATAGCTGTTAAATATCAGAAGATTTTAGTAGTCTAACTACATTTTACAGAAAGACTAGAGCCAGAGGATTTTAATCTTTGATTATACAGAACACTATCCTGCAGAGGAGGTACTAAGTCGTTACTAAATTGACTTTAGTGTTTATGATGGTGGCTGAAGATACAGATTTATCCTCGAACGAAATATTCATATTTATATAACGGGGGTTGGGAAATATTTCCGGCACGCCTTTAATGACCGACAGAAAATGTCAAGACAATTGTTGAGAATTAAAAAACGTAGGTAGGTAGAACTTTGAAAATGGTTTTGTATAATTAAGGCTATCTGAAATAAAAGTATTTATCTTAAGTTTGGTTTATTTGTGGATCTGTTTGTCTTTTAGTGTGTTGTATTGTATAAGTTGTGTTTATTTATACAGTTTTAACTTTTTCAACCTTTCCCAGGAGTATTTTTTTCTTTCTACAATCTAAGTAAACTCAATTTGGGTTGTTCAAGTTATCGGAGTAGAATTTGTTTCAAAATGTAAATAAATCTCGTTGGTATAATTTTAAAACTTCACGATCTAAATTACTAACAAGCAGCGATAGAGACATGGTGTGAAGTAACTAGGTTTCAGTATTTAGAGAGAAGTTCTATTTGGTTGTGTTTGTTTTTCTGACCGTGCTTTCCTTGTAAAATAATAAGTGCTGCGTAATGTGATACGTGCGTTTTTAATATTACGCCAATCAAAAGAGTCTACCGGGATCTCTTAATAGAATAAAACGTGTTATAGAGTGTTGGACAGCTTTGTCTTAGTTTCATGTTAGCGCGGGTGAGATGGTTGTTATTATCCTGGTACACTTTGCTGCGCTGTGTTCCGTGGTGTTCACACACCAAGACTCATTGGATAAAGGCAGCATTCACACATCCTTTGAGTTTCGTGATGTGGAAAGAAGCGATGCGAGTACGACTGTGCCAAGTTTTGAGAAAAAGTTGCGATGTGTGAACTCTGAACCATCCAATCTGAAGCTTGCAGCTTTCAACGTACGAACATTCGGTACGAAGAAAATGGCTACCCCAGGAGTGCCGGAAATTCTGGTTAAGGTTAGTAGTGCGTATTTTGTTTGAGTTTGACGTGTCAAATCTCGTGAGATATGTATTATAGTTACACCTATACATACCTTCTGCTATGTTTCGACGGCAAATCAGGCGACTTTAGTCGAGCCATGATCCGTATTTTGGGGAAATCTCCGAGAAAAATTAGGATAAACAATGGTACGGTTTTTCTTTTTTGCAACTGTGTGCGTGGACGATATCTTCAGCTGGAATTTCGTGAAATTCTGGTTATGAAATGGCGATGATTGTTACTTGATAGTACATTCAATGACGTCTCTCCAAACATAGGTCTGCTCAGTACAATCGGCTCGATATAATCTTCATATTAGCGGCGAATATTACTAATTTTGCAAAATTTTGGCATTTGTGTTGTTTGGTTTAACTGCAGCAGTTTGCATGGTTGAAAATGCAAATTGTAAATTTTATCACGAACAAATTTCCAAAGCAACAAAGATGAAAAGAACACCCACGTGAAGACAGCACGAAGGTGCCAGAGGTTTGAGAAAACTTCATGCAAAGGAGGCTCGGTGGTGACGTAATTATGCATAAAACCAATGAGTAACAGTGGAGCATGACTTATTTTTATTGTCTTTTTACTGCAGGGTAGTTTTTTTTGACACAAAATTATCGTCAAACGAGAAGGCGCGAATACCTTGGGGAAGGTGACCAACATACCTGCCGCTTGGCGCTCGTGCGCTCGTTCGTACAAATAGTTAGATACAGTTTTATTGAAGCTTCCTTCACAGGGCTTTTCGGTCATAATACATCACAATTATACAATAATACAAGCAAATTAAAAAATGCTAATTTACAAGAGAAATTCAATAAAATTATCAACTGAGACAAATCAATTTCATATTATTTCTCGCAGCGCTTGGTTTAGTCAGCTCGTTTTGGTGCGCTATGGCTGCATATCAGGCGACTTTGGTCGGGTAATGGTTCGTATTTTGGCGATAATCTTACTTTCTTAGTTACACTCATCATGCCGTGTGCCATTTTGGTTCATTCATTTTGGTACATTCATTCATGTAGGGCAGCAACGAAGCCTCTCCTATCCTGCCTGTCGCTAGCTAGTTTTTCAGTGGTGCCCCAGTTGTAATTGAGCTCCGTCTTTTTTGCTCCATCTTCTGGTGATAACGGTGTCGAACGTAGTCGATTCAAAATACCTATGTGGAGACTAAACAAGCCGACATGCTGCTGAAGCGTACCAAAAAAGTACCATTAGGTATTTTCCGTACCCAAATTCAACTAGCAATCCAGCAATACCGGGCCAAATTCAGTTTAGTAGACGAGGCTCCTGTTTGAATTGAAAAATTCAATGCGGTAAAGGGTATATTTTTATGGCATTCATGTTGCGATGTCTTCTGTTTTTAATTTCTTTTAACTTCCGTGATATTTGCAGATCATTCTTCGTTATGACGTCATTCTCATTCAGGAGATTAGAGACTCCTCTGGTAAAGCAATCGTGGAGTTGTTATCTTTGGTTAACAAGTGAGTCCTGCAAGTCACAAGTCAGTGTAACTGTATTTCAATTACGCATGGTTTTTTGTTAACTTAATTTATTGCTTCTGAATGTATCCTGCAGGGTTTGCAGGAATTCGACCAACGATCTGTACAGTATCACCATCAGTCCACGACTTGGAAGAACATCCAGCAAAGAACAATATGCATTCTTGTATAGGTAAGTCCACCGTTTACAAAGTTGTGACTACTTCTTGTGCGAGTGACTTGATTTACAATAGCGACAGACTTCTTCGCTAAAGTTTAAAGCCTACCTTAAAATGTGTTCCTCAGTCAAGGCTGTAGTGGAATAGAGACTGGTAACAATGTAGTTACTGTCTGTACATTAATTTTGTTTGTCCTTGATTACCACAGGAAGCACGTTTTATCTGTTAAACGTACTTACGTTTACGACGACGGCAAAGAAAACCTACAAAATGATACGTTTGAAAGGGAACCATACATTGTGCACTTCGCCTCCACGAGAACCAGTAAGTAAAATAGCCAGTTAGCCATGTAAGATATCCCTGTCAGTAGATAGGAAAGAAATAGACTATCATTAATCGTTGTAAAATTATGCAATGTTGTTCTTTATGTTATCAGACCTTTTCACGATGCACGACGGTAGCTTAATTAACTAAAAATGCTGCTTTTTTCTGTAAAATTTTGTAAATAGTCTTACAAGAGATTGAACTGATACTAAGCTAATTGTGTCGTGTTTTTCATATCTTCAGGAATTACCGATTTTGTCCTGGTCGCCATCCATACATCCCCGTCTAAAGCTAATCAGGAAATCGACCAGCTTGTTGCTGTATATGATGACGTCATGAAGCAGCTAGCCATAACAAATGTTATTATTCTCGGAGACTTGAACGCCGCCTGTAGTTACATGAGTGATAGAGATTGGAAGACCAACCATTTGGCTAATGATAAACGCTTTCATTGGCTTATTTCTGATTGCGTGGACACCACGGTGAATGGAGGACACTGCGCATATGACCGGTGAGTTTTTGATAGGATAAGAACCAAGTTCTTTCGTGACGTCGTCCTCTTTCCCAATGCCTCCCGTCCTTATGACAAGTAACCATCATAGTGTTGCTGATCCGGCTCTAGGAATATCTTTGGCTTATTAAAATCCCACGTAAAATGAAGTTTGTACCTTTCTGTGTAGCAAAATAATTTGTCAAAGTTGTTGTAACAACAATTGTCATGAGAGAGGCGATGTCTGTTTGTCGTGTCATAGTCGACTTATTTATAGTGCGAGTATCTCTTTAGCCACTTCCAGTCCTCTCGCTGGGTACATGGTAGTTCGTTTCACTTCAGTACTGAACAAAGAGAGTGTTTTACACTAATGCATCCTCAGTCTTCATGTTTCCGTACGAAATAAAACAACACTGTTTGTATCAGAAAGGCCCAGTAGAGGTTTTTACAGGCACTTTAATAACTTTGGCGAGGGAGCAGTAACCTTGAGGAAGTCTCTTTGCTTTCACTTTGCTGCTCTTCACTCAGATGTCTAAATGGGTTCTGGAAAATTGTCAGTGAAAACTGACAAGGTGCCTGGGCCGGCTGAGGGTGATAGGAACTGTTCTTTTTTTACGTTTTGACTACGAATTTCAGCGACACTGTTATAATCTTAAGGCTTGCATTGCTTCTGTTGTGGGTTTGACTGGTGCGGAAAGCGGGCGATTTGTTAGCGTGATCTGTCGTGGAAATTACTTTTATTGTTACATTGTCTTTTTATATTATTTTCAGATTCGTAGTTGCTGGGGATGCCATGTTGAATGCAGCAATGGAATCAAGCTCAGGAAGTTATCAATATGATCAACATTTGAACATTAACAAGACTATGGTTAGCACCTTTCAGTTTTATTATGTCTCTTAGTTAGTACGCGCGCCGTACTCTCCTGTACGGCCCGCTAAAATTTAAAGTTGGGTTTGTTTCAAAACTGTGTTGTGATTTATCGCCAAGTGTTCATAACTTTTATAGCAAGTAAAAAATTAAAACTTTCTTTTACTCTGAATTGTGTATTAAAGTATGCCAACGACTTAAAAACGATTTCAAATTGACTCGTTTTGCTTTCGAGGTGCGTCAGAAATTTGACGCCGTTCCGCGTGAATAGAAATCGTTCCTGAACCCGTCAGATACACAGTAGAGATATAATAAATATCTTACTAACCTCGTTTTATCGGTCCGTACTGTAAGTTGCGGACCGAATTTTTTCCCCCTTCGATTTATGGCCTAAGCGCAAAGCGCGCGGCCCTAAATCGAAGAGGAAAAAGACTCGGTCCGTAACTTACAGTACGGCCCTCGAACTCGGTTAGTAAGAGGTATATAATTTGCCCTTTTACCATGCTAAAGACCTTGTTATGTACCGTGTAATTATGATAAAGACCTTGTTTTGTACCGTGTAATTATGATAAAGACCTTGTTTTGTACCGTGTAATTATGATAAAGACCTTGTTATGTACCGTGTAATAGCACTTTTCACGGTTAATTTTTCTCATTTACATTACAATGTAATCCAACGTGGATGCGAGGCGATTTCGGGCTAACACTACAAAATAGCCCGAAATTGCCTCACATACATGCTAGATTTTATTGTAATGCAAATGAGGAAAGGTAACCGTGAAAAGGACTATTACGATAAAGACCTTGTTATGTACCGTGTAATTATGATAAAGACCTTGTTATGTACCGTGTAATTATGATTAAGACTTTGTTATGTACCGTGTAATTATGATAAAGACCTTGTTATGTACCGTGTGATTATGATAAAGACCTTGTTTTGTGCCGTGTAATTATGATAAAGACCTTGTTATGTACCGTGTAATTATGATAAAGACCTTGTTATGTACCGTGTAATTATGATTAAGACTTTGTTATATACTGTGTAATTATGATAAAGACCTTGTTATGTACCGTGTAATTATGATAAACACCTTGTTATGTACCGTGTAATTATGATGAAGACTTTGTTATGTACCGTATGACTATGATACAGACCTTGTTATGTACTTTGTTATAGGTGTTATCATCTCCTTTCATTATGGGAGGGGACGGGAGTGTGGAGCGAAAAAGTGTTCCTAACATTAGTGTTTTCCTGGGAGTGTTCAATATTGGAACGAAGACACTTTTGCAACATAGGTGTTTACATCATTACTGTCTAAAATCTCTTGCAGGGTTGAAATTAATCAGATATCTTTACATTATAATTCATTTAATTTTCCAATTAACTAGCATATTTTGATTCATTGCAGGCAGCACTTGTAAGTGACCACTATCCCATTGAAATGCAAATTTACTCGAAGGGTAAGCATACCAAGGTCTTTGAATAAACTGATTACTTTCTGTGCATGTTCAACTTTGCTCACAGATAACAGCTGCTTTCTGGTAACTACTGAGTTAACACATCCAGTTTAACTAAAATCAACTGAGTGATGAGTTTAACATTTACGGCAGATTACCATTACATTCAAAAGAGTAGCTTGGTAACATAAGATTCTCTCAGTAATACATAGACTCTAGAACGAAAGCGATCAATTCAGAGATATTTTAGATTTATTACCTCAACTAATGTATGGCATTCAGCTGGGGTTGTGTTTTTCTCTCAAACAGACCTGGCTGGCTATTCCACGAAGACAGTTGAATACACCTTTAAAGTGAAGCAACATCCAAGCTTGAGCCGGTACAAAGTTTATGGAATGAGGAAGAGAAACTCCATTAAAGCTGCAGGAATCGCGGTAGAAACAACTTACACTTCGACAATCACCAGGGTCGCATTCAGGAAAGACTTTAAGAACTTGAAAGAAGCTATGAATGTTCTTCGTGACATAAAAGATATTTTCTTGACTGCTAATATGGTTTCTATCGATCAGATTCAAAATACAGAGTTCCACTTGAAAGGATCGTGGGAAAAGGAAAACCAGTTGTTGGTTAAGAAACCTGGAGCTGTTAAGATCGTTTGTGAAACTAACCCCATAACCACCTGCTGGATTGCTGTGTTACTGACCTGACTAACGATCAACCGAAAAACATACAGTGATGTGAAACGGAGTTTTGTTTTCCGAGTTTATCGTAAATTTGATGGTGATGTTATACAAGATGCGAAATTTATCCTTTTGCTAACAACGCAGAATAAATGAAAAGTAGTAGCAGGCCATGTTTTCTTCTGTGTTCGCTCGTTTAAACGTTTTCGATATGTTTGAATACCCAGGTATTCTAGCAAAACGTAAAGCGTGAAGCGTTAGCCTATCAACTGACCGATGGTCCAGGACAAAAGTCTGTCTCGAATTGGTTTTTTTTCTTGTAAAGGTAACAGGAAGAGTTGACAACTTAGTGCAGACTTAATTACCCAGAGTACGCTCAGCTTTTGTTTTTGTCAGCACTAGCAATTTCGACGCGAAATTATCGACTTTGGAAACATGGTCACAGGATACCCAGGCCGATTTAATAAAGAATTTCCAGGAATTCTTCCTTCCATGGGAACGAAGTTGAACTATGCATTTTTGTGACAGTCGTCTTGAAACGTTTTGGAGTGCATCGATTTGCAACAGTGGAAAAGCTGTTTCTTCATGCAGGCAAATAGTGACAGAATTGTCACGGAGAGGAAAAGCCAGGGAAAAACATTTTCCCCAAGGGCAGCGAAAAGTCAGGAAACTTAATAGTAGGCATGGCATCAATAAATGCAGTGGGCCATCTCCATAATGACAAGGACATGTCAAACTTAGCAACAGTGAAGACAGCCAACAGTAGAGCGGCAATAACCCTTTGTTAATAACTGATTCATCATATGACTCCCTTTCCTTTGGATAATTTTTCTACTCTCCCAGACAAATTTACTGTAACAATAGGCTTCATTTTTCGCGAAAATATGCACGGATATTTGTCCGCGGACATTATCTGTTCGCTTCTCGGTACAGATAATGCCCGCGGACAAATATCCGTGCATATTTTCGCGCAAAATAGAGGCTATTGTTTATGTGTAGTGCTGTATAGGGGTGTATAGTGCTGTGTACATAGGGGTGTACAGGAATTTATAGTTCTTTATAGGGATTTATAGTACAAAAATACACAGGGATGTACAGGGGTGTTTTGTACTGTATAGAGGCTCTGAAAAGACGTAAATACTATTGTATAGAGGTGTACACTCCGTGCTGTTACATGAAGATTTGTCTTCACCCTCAGCGGTTGTTATGTAGTTATTCCCCTAGTTGGGTCCCAGGCCCTCCTTGATTGTTTACATTCCTTGTCCAATCACTGCACAGATAAGGTTTTGGAGCAGATTTCAAAATGGCTTCTCGCTCTTGTTTACTCTCTGCGCCTCTGAAGGCAAGGAAAGGGTTTCTTTGATGTCAATGTGATTCTAGAGTGGTGAAGAATGAATACCAACACAACAAGTGGCAGTGAATTAAGCAGAGGTCCATTTTCAGCGACGAAACTTGTAAGTATTTCCTACGACGGCGACTTTCCCTTGCCTTGGGTCGATGTCTAACATGTACAAGTTTGAAATATATTAATTAAGCTTAATAATTTCCCCTTACATTGAACTTTGAAATTTGGCACAGACTAGTCCAAGGTAAATGGGAAAAGAAATTCTGGAGGTTTAATTTTTTGATGCCTCTTTTTCTCGAATAGTGGAACGAGGTTGTACAACAGATGAAAAGTAGTGTTCCTGTAAAGAGAAGAAGATGGCGAATGAAAGTCTTCGAAGATGTGTTTGTGGCGTCTGAGGCTTTAGATTGGCTTCATGGATTCCTGAAAGAGAATCCTAACTTTGGAGCTGATGTTACTCGACAACAGGCTGTGCAACTGTGTCAAAAGTTTTTAAAAAATGGTATCATAACGGATGCGCGCGGAAAGCAATATAATGGAATGTTCGAAGACAACAACCATCTATATCGGTTTACAGACAAGGTTCGCAATTTTCCGTTTAAAGCAAGCCGCTCCCCGAGAAATGAAAAGGTTCTAGAACATAAAACTGAGAAGGCCAAGAACGACACAGTACCTAGTGAAAACAAGCATTCGATCACTATTTACAAAGATGAAATGAAAGCTGATTTTAAGGAACTGCAACAAGAAGACAGGCCAACGCGATCCGTAAGAGAAGGACATAAATATAATCTCAGGTCCACTCCATTTACGATGGAACCTTCAAGAACACCCCTCGTCAATAAAATGAATGTTTTGAGTTCTACGAGAACTGATCCGACTCATGGACCACTCAAAAGTGCAGCTAAACGAAGGAGAATTTGTAGAGAAGACAGCGATGTTAAAGAAGTGATAATGAATCCAGCAGCATTTATTGCTCACAACCGACGCTCGTTAACTGATAAAGAGATCAGTCAAGTCTGGTGGAATATTGCTACCACTCGGTGAGTACCAGAGTTTACTCTTAATATTTTTAATATCTTTTATCCTGTATTAAAGGATAGAGAGCCACTAGTTCATAAGTATCCACTGTTATATGCCACCCTCTAACAATAAAGTTGTTTATTTACCAAGTGTGGGTGGTAGTGGTATAAATTGATGAATCAATTAAAGCCTGAAAACAGAAACAAAAATTTTGGTCGCCCCAAAACGCAGACCATGTAGACTGCAGACCGCAGACCACACAGACTGTGCAGACTGAGTACTTTTTTTTTTCTTATTCTTGTTTTTGCATTTACTTTGACCCGCATATTTTTTGGTTCTGTTTATCCACAGGCCATGCAAACTCGGTGGTATGTGACTGTTGATGTGTTATAGATTTTGCAAGGGAAACTCCCTTAAGTCCTAAATATGCTTAAGTAAGGTATGGGTCGCACTTGGGAAATCTTTGCCAGAATTTGTTTACTTTGCAGTGGAAATCTGTCATTGGGGGCATTTGCCTAGTGTGACCGCAAGTTCTCCGCTTTGGCAAAAACTTTGCGAATCGGCAAAACATCAAAGGCGCCGTAGTGCTTGGGTGGGGCAGGCAGATTGTCGAAAAGTCAAGCCAAACAATGGGGATCACAGCGGTTACTGTCAATGCTTGTCAGCATAACATGAAAAACAATACGCGTGGGAAGTTCAGTTCTAGAAGGTTGCCGTACTTAACGGTGTCCCAGGATGTTTAAAATGCCGTTGAATGAATTTCTTGTAACTTGAAGCTGCTGACAAAAAAAATCTTCTGGTACTGTTACGTCGCAATAGTGAAGATCAAACCACAACTCTACAAGTCGGGGAACTGACCAGGCATATGGTGATCGAGCTATTCTTCGTTGACGTCGATTTCTTCCTTTGATCATGACCGCTTTTGAAACCGTCAAACATTCATCTGCCCATCGTTCGTACATCAAGCGAAAGACAACAAACTACTGTAGATTAAACTGAACAAACAGAAGGAGAATCACCGTAATAACTATGAGAACTCCTTCAACAGGATGCATGCTTGTTTCGGTTTTGATCGCGATCGATATCATGTCTTTCGAAAGCACGTGGGTAAACAACATGGTGTCTAGTACCTGGTTCCTGAAAGTTATCTCCCACTAGTGCGACCCTCCGTTTTCTGTCGAAATGTTTTCCTTTCCGGTTGCGGTTTCTAATTTTTGTGGTTTTTTAGCTGGCAAAGATGAAAACTTTTCCCAAGTTCAACCCATACCTAAAGCTATTTTAAAATGTAGAAATAAACTTCACTTGTAATATAATGTCACACTTAGCATGTGCATTTTCTACTCTTGGTATACAAAATGTAATTCCAAGTGACTGTTGGAGTGTGACTGCGATCACGCCAAAAAAGCCTAGCACATGGAAAGATCACAGAAAACCGAATAGCATTTGAAATTCTCAGCACAGTACGGTTGCTGTGATGAGTTGATGTGATGGTTAATTTATCTGTTCTTATGGCAGTTTTGTTTTTATGGCGATTTAAACTGCGAGTGGTCCCTTTTTCGCTTAGTCCATCGTACGTGATGCATAAGAAAACCTCAAGGAAAAAATTTCATGCAAGTATTTTTCTCGTTGAGGTTTACTTACGGTCATGTTCAACTAAGCGAAAAAGGGAATACTCCTAGTCTAATGGCGATTCTGTACTTTGTGAAGAAAAAGCGATTTGTGGGACAAGGTCGCTTAGAGTCACCTTCCTTTCTTTGTTTTATGAATCAGTCAAGAGGAGAATGAAGACTAAGAAAATTGAAAAAAAAAAAAAACACAACAACAACAGATTGGACAAAATAAATGACACCACAAACCTGTCAAAAATTGACGCAATTTGCAGCCAGAATGTGTGGAAGTTTATGTTTGTGCTTGATTTTAGTATATTTAGGACTAGTAAAGGGAAATTCCCATAGAAAGTCTATTAAACGCGTGAATCAACAGTCAGATGTTGAGTTTGTGTCGCCTGTGGATAAATAACAAACATTAGGACATATTGAACACTAATTTGTCATTAGAAACAAAAAAAGTGAGTCAAGTGCTAGAAAAAAAAGTATTCAGTCTGCATGGTCCCCATGGTCTGCATTTTGGGGTGACTGCAAAAATTTGGGCTAGAAGAATTTCATTATCATAATTGATACTGGCTGAGTAATAATTACTTATTATTGCTAGTTAGCATAAGTTGGTATAGGTGAAGAGCCATTTTAAGTCTGGATACGCTGTTAATAAACCATTGTTATGATCATTATTATTGATGATTGCTATTGGGACAGTAGGCAACTGAGCCTGTGGAAAACCCATGGTGGAGCCACGCAACATTATAGCAAAGAACTGATGTATTCATTGCAACTCTGCAAGTAACAACTTTAGGGCATTATCATATTTAAAGAACTAGTCAAGTTCAGTTACTTTCCATTTGATAGGGGGATACCCTTAGCAAATTGTGGCACAGACAAATTACTGCCATATTTATACAACTATGAATGCCTTTGAAAGGAAGAAGTGCTTTGCCCTGGGTGCTTTGCCAGGTGTTAGAGGGTGTGTACATTGTTATTGTTTTCTAGGCAGTAATGTAATTGATTTGTATTTCTTTTTAGTTTAAAGAGGCTAATGGATCTTGATGATTCATTTGTGAACTCCCTCAAAATTGAAGACTATGACATCAGTTGTGTGTGTCTCAATTCACAAGCTCAGAGAATTCCCAGAGGTACTGTAATGGTACACTTGTCATTATTTCCCATGTTTCCTTTGTGGTTCTTGCCTCTACCTGCTTTTGCTATATGATATTATAATGTTATGCCATTATAATTATTATGAACATTTTCTTATTTTGTCTAGATCCTGTCCTCTCCTCTCCTGCCATATGTATGTGAAGACCTCTTGTTCCCTTTATTCCCACCACACCCGAAACCAGGGAATATGACACGTGCCATTTTTAGGTGTACATGTACCTCATAAACATTTTTTGTTCCCTTTCTTCTTCTCGTAATTCTGAGTTTGGAAGAACTTTAAAAAGCTGTGGAAACACTCACATGACGCTCAGTTAATCTGATCAGACAGCATTTCTTGTTCTTGTAAACTTCCTCAACTCCTTTACAACTGTTTAACTGCCTGAAATGTGACTGTTGTATATGGATTGTTCACTCTATATACAGTTGAACCTCCACTAACGGCCACCTATCTACAACAACCACCTCTTTATAATGGCCTCATTTTTTTTGGTCCCAGTCGACAGTCCATACATTCACTTTAATTTTAACCTCTCCACAATGGCAAGGGCCACTAAAACCCATCCCAACTGCAAAAATAACCTCTTGACAACGGCCAGGTAATCAATGACCGACGAACAGTGTCTACAAAACCCCATTTTTGTACCATAAAAGGTCACTAAACTTGATGTGAACTGTGCGTTGTTAGTCTCTGTTTCTGTTTATTGATACCTTTTGTTTTATATATGCTTTAAATAAGCATTTTTGAAAAGAAAAATGTTGCATCCCTGAAGAAACAGGTGTCATATTACACTCTTACCTCCTCATAACAGCCACCTCTCTATAATGACCACTTTCCTCTGTCCCCAAGGTGGCCTTTGTGGAGCCGTTCAACTGTATTATATGGATAAGTAACCAAGTGTGAGGTCAAGATGGCTGGACATTGGCCAAGTTCTTTGCACCTGTTTATTGACTGAGATGCAGTCAAGGTCCACAAACACCCCAAAATTAGAAAGAACTAGGCCAATATCTTGTCATCTTGACTGATCAAACTTTGTCAATAAAAGATATTGAATCATTATTTGTATAAGTAGCCACATGATTTTAAGTGCAATTTGGAATAAACAAGCAGGAATACATTTTTCAGAGGCTTACAAAATTGCATGAATCCATAGAGTGATTGTAATTGAAGGCTTTTGTGCAAAAAGGGCGTATATAGCTTTTTGGGCCGATTTTAATTTTTTCAGGATCAAGCTAATTTTTGGCAGACAAAGAAAAGCTCCAGTCATTCTATAATTGTTTTTGTTGATTTAAGCTTCGTTTGCAAGAAATAACGTAGGCAAAAAAACTCAGTTTTCCTTGGGTATCGTTTGGAGATCTTTTGTTGAACAAAAAGCAAAAGAAACCTTTTGTTTTGCTAACCGATGAAGTCACCAAAGCGTGACATTTGCCGTTAGTTGTTCGAACCGATACAAGTTTTATTATTCATATAATTATGCTATTCTCTTACTGTTGCTTCATTAGTGCAAGCGAATAAGGTACTGAATGGACCAGATGCAAGTTTGTTTTGTCATGACACCAGTTCAATACAAGGTCGGTCGATATTTTTTTCCAGTCTATTTCTCTACTTCTTTCAAAAATAAAAGCATCTATTGAAAAGAAACCGTGCTGTCAAAGCTGCTAAAAGTAACCATCTAAGTTACTAAACTGAGTTTTTTGCGTACGTTATTTCTCGAAAACGAAGTGCAAATCAACAAAAACAATTACACAACGATGCTTTTCATGTCAAAACAAGTCAGTCTGCCAAAAATTGGCTTCATCCAGCAAAAAATAAAAATTGGCCCAAAAAGCCACATACGCCCTTTTTGCACAAAAGCCTTCAATTTGTAGTCTTGGACAATTTATTGCTACTTTCATATTTATCCCAAATTGCCTGCGATTACTTGGACAGGATGCAGTGCTAATCTTCAGAACTTTCTGAAAATATTCACAAAACTCCTCACAATGTTGGAATGCCTTCAACAATCTTCAGAAGACCTTGCAGGAGCACCCCTATACCACCTAGGCTAAAATCAGTACATTTATTGTCCTGACTTGGAGATGTTTTTGGTAATTTGCACATGTGTTCGACAATTCAGTAATCCAGTCACGATTGAGTAATTTTTCAAGTGTATCATTAGCTATAAAGAACCCAACTTTCTTGTAAAAAACAACAAGTAGTCCTGAGCAGGTAAGATAGAACCTGTCTTACCCACTTGGGTAGCCAATCACAGTGGGGAATTTAGTTTGTCTTGTCTGCTCAGGGAGCTAACGTGTAATAATCAAGTAGGACCCCTTTGATAAAAGTGTTAAATACGCTGATGGGTCATTCTGTTAAAACATTTGTTGTTGCTGTTATTATTGTCATTATCATTATCATTATCGTTATCATTATTATTATTATTATTATTATTATTATTATTATTATCATAAACCATGTAAAAAATTGCATGTTTCTGTTGGTGCATAACTTATTTTGTTCTATCAGCCATAGAAGTCTTACCCCAATGGTTGATATCTGCTATGAAGTGCCTTATACACTGTAAGTTTGTCCTTTTGAAATGAACATTGTATTAAAATTTGGAAGTGTAATAGTGTAGATCACATATATAAGCTTTATATCTCTACATGTAGGTATGTATCTCACTGAAGGCAGCTAAAAAGGTTGTTTTAGCCTAAGTTATTATCTGATTGTAATTACATGTATTACCTTAAGGGCCAAATGGTGATTACTCCAATCGAAGCTTTCCGAAGTATGGAGGTTTTGAGCGAGATGTGTTCAAAGCTATCGTGGAGTTCTTTGATGATGAAGATAAACGTCCACTTGTCCCAAGACATTTGCTAAGAGTCTTCCAGAAGACAGTAGGTAAAGAAACTTTGTTGATATGTAAACTCGCCCACCATTGACACACTAAAAGCAGATGATTTATATCCAGGCATAGTCATTCGATAAACCGATAATCAATATCAATCCATAATAATCAATATCAATCGGAGAATGATATCGATTGCTATCAGCAATGGAAGAAAATCAATGAAAAAAAAAGTTGTGAGTTTGATTGTTATCAATAACTGCTGATAGTAATTGATAACGATTGATTCATCAATTGGTATCGATTGTTATCGGAATTATTTTTGTCCTCTAACAAGTTTCACTGATAAAATGATTGACAAAATTTGTCTGTAATGTATTATTGAGTCATTTTAGGTTTATAGCCTACACATCTTTTACAATCATCAACAAAATAAGAAGAACAGAAAGAACTAACAAATCATTTTGGGCTTTACATCTTTCTTCAAAATAACAACTGCCAAACCAAGTTTGATGCCTTTTGCTTAAAGATGGCAGCGATCTGGAGGGCTGCAGTGTCAGTGTGTTTATGAATTTGAGCTAGACTCTGATTTACGGAAAATTGCCAACAAAGATATTAAGGATGGAGTCAATAGCACGACTATGAACAGATATAAATTGTTAATGGTAATTGTTGATTATTTTTATCACTCAATACCATTGTTATTCCTGAAGACAAGAATTACCGATTGTCAGCGATATTTGTCCATCGATAGCAATCAAAAAAAAAATTTTCTGTGAGTTTAATTGTTAGCTATTGCAGATATCAATTGATAGCAATCGGCATTTGATATTGATTGTCTGAATCAACTGATTTCTTTTAGCGATTTTTATCAACCATGCCTGGTTTATATCTACACGACTAATTTACCACCAAGATGTGTCACTACTCTGTCACAGCAACTGACTTCAAGTTTGATTTGTTTCTCAGATCATTTGTTTAAATGCAAGCTGACAGCCATGCGTTCTCTGCAGTACTGCTGTTTATTGATTCCAGTTAAGAACAGAGAACTGCTGCAAATGCTGTTGAAATTTATGGTTAAGCTGATGGACAATCATGTGATATCCTTAAGTGATGAATTACCCACCAAAGAAATGGTAAGAGAATGGTTTATTAATTTTAAGAGGAGGCCTCCAATCATTTAGAGGAGTCTAAAATATATTTTAAATGTCTAAAATACAAAATCCTTTTTGGCATAAGTCTCTTTAGCTCACTTGGCAGTGACGCTCACTCGGTTATTGCTTTATAATACGTTTTGTTTCTGTCCCATTCCGTTCTTGGCTTGCTAATTTTGGCCATGTAACCGTTTCGGGTATTATAACCGTGTTGTTCGCTCATGGTAGATCTGAACACATCGAAATGTTCAAGGATCTCTCCCTTCATTGCTAGAACTAAAAGCTCCACTATGATATTTTCAAGGTTGAGTTTAAAACTTGTGCTTACTTGTCATTCATATATTGATTGATGTGTTACTGTTTGACATTCTTCTTTCTTCATTGTCTGCAGCTTATCCAGTCCTTTAGTCGTGCAATATTTGGTGTTTCTTCGGACATGGATGCAATTAGGCTTGTTTACTTTATGATGGAAACGTTTCCTGAATTTTTCAAGGTAAGATCCAGACATTTTTTGAACAAATTCAAAGACCTTGGTCTCAAGTTATGGTTGCATTTTGTTTAGAGTAATGTTCTGTATACCATAAAGAGGTGAGAATTTAAATTGCGTTGTATTGGATGAATCCATGTTCATTGCGCCTTCGTTTTATAGTTTCGTTTACTTAAAATCTCGACCCCGCCCGTTAGTCTTTTAATAAGTACGTTTTCAATCCATCATGCAGCTGTTTGAGGACAAATGTTCTACAGGTACAAAGGAATAAAGTGTTGTTTATGCTGTTTCGTTAAAACTGAACCTGTCGGATTTGTACAGGTACGACTGTTAAGGGGAACTTACTTGAGCTATTTCCTTCTTGCAAACCGTTTGATTGTTTGTAATGTTATCTATATCGCAGAATCCTGAAGGACTTCAATTTCAAGTTGAACAGCGACTCTTATTCTTGAAGAATTGTCGAGAAAACAAGGTTGGTTATGTTTCTCATTAGAATGTTCATGCTCATCGCTATTATCGTTTTGAATATAATTTTTTGATAATTTTTTTCTTAGTCAGTTATTGTGCCTCCTGAGGGCCCCGTTGTGTCCTTTTGTGAACGGGTCACGCCACAAGAATACAAAGAACAATCTCTAATTACATCACAGCGTTCCTTGAAGGACCTTCTCAACAGAATTGTCGATGATGAGAGTTTAAACGCGAAAGACAAGAAAAAACAACTGAAACAGGTAAGTTTCCATAACATATGCTTTGATGTTTGGTTACAACAACTTGAGCACAAAATATAGCAACGTGACCTACAAACAGATCTTCATGGTTCTCCGTACTTCATCCTGTACTTCTCCTTTTGGACCCTTTACTTGACTTCTAAGTTGCATTTTATGCGATAGTCGGAAAACACTTCAGTGATATTTTGACTAAACTTTCTCAGCCGCATTTCTAAACAGGCTCGCTAGTGGGGTACAGGGTGGGATGAAAGAAACGGGAAACCCGAAGCGCGGTCTTGCTGATTTTTTTCGTCTAGGCTAAAATGTTGCACCATTCCACTAAACGACTATTCAAAGATTAGAACAAGTCAGAGATGATGTTAGTTTTACTGCTTTTTTACTTTGTTAGTTTGAGAAGTCTTATCCTGATATCTATCAAGCAAAGTTTCCAGGAGACAACTTATCAACCTGTTCACAGAGGTCACAGAGATCAGAGAAACTTAGACAAGTTATGAAGCCGCTGGCTATACTTAAGAACTTGCGATAACAGAACTCTCTTGAAGGACCAAACTTGGTGGTGTCTTATGGCCATTTGCTGGACTTCTTCCTGTTTATTACTTTTAACAAGACCAAGTAATTTGGAGTATCTGTTGTATCCGGTGATCCCTGTGGTACAACCGTTCATTGTTAGTCCCTTCCGAGAAGGGTTTTATTTTTTCCTCGTCGCGCAAAATGAAAAGGCCTAGACTTACATACGAGATTGTTTTATTATATTTTTTATATCATATATAGCATTTTAAAGCTTTCATATTTTAGGAATAATGTTTTAATCAATTGACTGATCGAGATTAACTATTATATATACTATTTCTGAGAGAACTGTCATCAGATCGAAGCCGAGAGATCAATCGTAGCCGGAATGTTTCCTTTTTGTGGGATTTTATACTTTTTTTTTTCAAGTTTTCTTAGCCAAAATTTCAACCTCCCCCTCAGGTCGGGAGTAAGAAAACGGAAAAGAGAGATGAAATCTTGTGTTTATTTGGGTTCTGTAATTAGGACCGTACCTGTAGTACTCATCGTCATAATATATTCATTTATTCGATATCAGTGGAAAACAGAGCTGAAAATGAATCGAGCTACCTGGCGTGTTTTCTCATTAGTTACACTAACGACATTGTTTTTTTCTATTCCAAAACTCATGGGCGGAATGTTTTCTCTATAGCGAGGGAGCACTCTCTTGTCTACAACACATTTTGTTTTTTCTTCAAATTCACCCCTTGCCTAAAAAAGTAACTATGTGTAATTTGTCGTACACTCTAAGAAATTGATAATTCTTCGATCTGCCATATTCAGTAATCTTCTATTTGAATAGGGGATTTTACTGGCTTAGTTTTAAGCGGCCTTTATTGTGTTAATTATCGCAGGATCCAGTTTGTATGCAGTGTGCAATCTTTTCAGCTTGATTCACCCCGGTCAAGTATCCGCCATGAACGTACCCGTTGTACAACTCGTCAGTTGCCTCGCCGGAGAAAAACACGTGTCCGACGGGTTTCTGAAGTTTGACGTAATCATCACTAGATATTCCGATTGGTAGGTTTGCCCATGAGCCGAAGAAAAACTTGTCAAGTCCCCATCTTGGATAGTAAATGTCTATTGGGTCAGGAATGCTTGTACCATACATACTTCTCAGAACTTCCATGATTTCTTGTTTGGTTTGTTCGTTGGTCTGATATTCTAGTCTTATGGACTCTTCTCCCGTGACTGTGATCAAAAGTATATTGGTTCCCTTCGGTAGACGAGAATCTGCTTCTAAATTCTGCATCATAGAATAGTAACCTCTTCTTTTAGAAGCGTAAAGAATATACTCTTCATCATCCCAAAATTTAGAGGGAAACTTTACAAATATCTTGGTATATATAACCATATTTAGCTTGAAAATCGCCTCTAATTTCCAGTTAGGAAGTTCGGGTGTAAACTGGATAAGTCCGCTTTTAAGTACACCGATACTGAAAGTCACAAGAGCGTAATCTGCGGTGTACACGTCACCGTTGTCGGAAGTGACATAAACGCCGTTCGTATTCCACTTGACTTCCTTCACTTTTGTGTTCAACTGTAACCGCGAGTCCCTGGGTTCAAGAAACATGCCCGCCAAACAATTCACAATATGCACGTACCCTCTTGAGTCTGTAACAAAGAGTTGTTCCCCCCCTACTGAGTGAATGGTTCCATTGACGGCTATCTTTGTTCTAAGTGAAACGTATTTAGGTGGGACTGCATATTCAAAGTCGTATTCAAAGTACTCTGTAGCCATTTCTTCCGGATTGGAAGGTAGCCAGTTTGCAATTCGTAGACCTACTCGGGCGGAAATGTCCTCATATTTCAACTTTCTGCGTGTGATTTGCATCTTGTCAATGATGTCTTCATCATGTTTCAGAAGGCTCATCTTTCCTTTTTCAGTTGTTTTAAATCCACTTTCATTTCTAATCACAAATGATCTGTTCTCAAGCTTTCCTTGCAATCCACATTTTAGCGCTAATGTTTCGATGGGATTTCCCTTGACCCCTTGAATCCAGTTTGCTCCAAGTTCAATGGTAGTGTTGTGAAATGTCATTTTTCTCATTCTTCCTCCAATCCTGTCTGTTCCTTCTAAGATAATGAAATCTTTGATTCCCAGGTCACTCAGGGTTTTTGCGGCGGCAATTCCAGATATACCTCCGCCAAGAACCAAAACGGTCGCATTTCTTTGTTTTGCTGTACCATGGTTTAAGATCGTAGCACAGGCCAGGAATGCGAGCAAATTGACTGAGCTAAGGCTTGCCATCTTTACTGACAGACCAAACCAGACTAATGATCCTTACCGAACAATGAAAGTGTCGAAATTTGAAAAGATAACGACACCCCGTGATCTGCACGTGGTACGTCGCGAGCTCCTGGGTTAGCGAGGGTTAGAGCGGCCGTGAGAGACCTGGGTGATAAAACGTCATCAAAACATGAACTTCATTGCGAAGGTACTTCATTGACAAAGATGAAAAGATATTTTAGCAGAGTAGAACTGCTTAGACATTCAAGGCTGCCGATTTTTGGGACCTAAAATACTGGTTGAAGTTATTTTGATCGTCGACATGCCAGTGGAGGGAACAAACCCTCTCATAAACGCCCGAGATAGGTTATTCCGCGCCCTGTTTTTCAAAATGGCGCTCATGTATGCCCGTTCTTTTCCTCCGCCTGTTCGACTGCTTTTGGAGATGGGAGTGCTCATGAAGGTATTTATATCTATTATATCTAACCCATGGTATTTAAGGGTGTTTTTTAGGTCGTTGTTGTTATCGTAAAGTTGGATATGAACAACTCGGTGGTACACTTAGTGGAGCACACTGAGCTTATTTTAGAAGCAAACCGATTGCGTGATTTTGGCAAAGATGTGAATACGTTTTTTTCTTGAATATCCCGTAAGATACCAGTTAAGTTTTTTATGCGGCTGACGGATTGTTTGTGACCCCCTGCTCAATATTGTTTCAGTGAACAGTATGATCATGGAATACGATTTCGTGTTATCGACAAATACGTAAACTTCATGTATTTTATTTTACAGCTGATGTAGAAAAACCTTATTAGACTACTTCATTTAACGAAAGAAGCATGTTTTGTTTATCATTACCAGCTAAAATAATTATGTTCTACTTAACATTTCAATTTCCTTCAGATATTAAAAACATGTACTTGTATCTTTGTAACACTTTGTGTTCAAGCTACATTACACTAATCACTAGGCTGGTTTGGCTGCAGTCCAGTGAATTAACTTCCACCCTGTGATTAGTGATGGAAATAATTTATTTGCATGCATGTGAAAATCCTTGTCTCTATTAGGAGCTCATATGGATGTTTACGTTGTACTTTGTCTAGGTGTTTATTTATCCCTAAGCCTTGCTTATGTAGAGCTGCAAGCTTTAAAATAAATGAATTCCCAAAGCTGCAAAGATAAAATTAATGTCCATTTGGAAACACTATTCAGTCGTTAGAGGTTTTATTAAAAATTTTGCCTGTCAAGTCTTGTGGGTAAATTTGGAGTTACTGAATGTAAAACAAGAAAGTCCAGATTGGTTCCAGTTCTTGGAATTTTGTTTCTTCATGAGATTTGCTGCAGATGACAGCAACAAACAATTTCTTTTCTGCCATTGAAGAATGGTTTTGAACTTGCATGAAGATCCAAACTTGAAATGATTATCATTTGTGAAGACAATAATTCATTAGCAGTGAGGAATGTTTGACCATAGATGAAAAGAAAAGAAGTGTCTGTTGGTCATTACATAACAAATCTATTATAATTTTATTACAAATGTAGACTGTCACATTGTAATGATGCAATGGAGCACTCCCCTTCTGATAAGCATCGTCTTTCTAATCAGGGCTCCCCCTTGAGTGCCATTTTTTTTGGAGTAAGCAGCCCTATTCTAATATGCACCTCTTCCAAAGAGTGCCTCCATTCAAATCGTTGACATGAAATAAACTGGCTAGGTGAATGAACTGTGAAGTGTGCTTTTCCATCTAAACCATACATTAAACATTACCTATTGACATAGTCCTTGAGTTAAACTATCTGTTGTGTTCCACTTAACAATAAGAATGGTGTTGTCTTATGTTCTAAAAGAAATAAGTGCCCCGTCCCTAATAATTACTCCCTTTCTGATGAGTACCCTTCCTTGAGCACTCAAAGGTCAGCTAGTTCCTGGCACTAAATCAAGTCCTTGTGGTAATTTTGTCTGAATACAGTAACTGTTACTCTTCATCAGTTCACAAAGAACGTTACTTGACATTTTGTTTGTTCTTTCCTTAGGCAATCACTTGTTTTGTGATCCTTGGTTACATACATAATGCTTTTTCAAGAACTCCTATAAACTGTTTGGACCATGTTAAGGACAAGTGGCCAAGAGATGGAGTACTCAGAGTCGTCATATCAAGAAGTACTGCAGCTGTTAGCAGATTATCTGAAAATGATACAACAAGAACAAACTTTACTAGTTCCAACATTACTGACAGTATCCATGTAAATATTAGTCACTCAGGAGTCAATGTTAAGTCAAATGATAATTCATCTTCTGTGGGGAATGTGTATGGTCATTCATCTGATAGTGCACCACAAAAGAATCATCTTCCTGTAAGAGATACGGTGGTACCAAGTGCTTTTGAACTGTTAGCACCAATCAAAGTTGAAGGTAGGCATCAAGAAATTGCTATTTCATTAAGTGTAAGATAATGTATTGGTTAAAATGGGTTGGTCAGGCATTGTGCTCAGTAATCCAGGAATTTAAAGTGCCTATGAAGTAAAACATAATTGTTGCTGATTTGAAAGGCTTTTGAAAGTAGGGAAGAATGGCGTTTTCCTTTTTGCAATATCTTTTTTCGTTTTTAGAGATATTCACGTTTTTGTATTATAAGTGATGACGTCATAGGTGGTTCCACTAAAACAGTTCAACACTCAATCAAGAATATCTCTAGAAATATTAAAGCAGTGTTCTTTAAACTTGGCACCAGAAATGTACATCACAAAAGAAACAAAGTGACACCCGTCGTGCTGTCGCCATGACAATAATTATGCTGCTGGTCCTGTTTTAATTAAAACTAACATTACCAGATTTTATCTTAAACAAGGATCATCCACTCCCAACAATCTAATGGGGAGAGTTAAGACAATATGAGAATCATTGTGTTCCGAGCAAGACCCTCTGTCCCTTTTCGAAGGGTTGCAAATTGGCACATTTGGTTTTTCACAGAAAGAGACAAGAGCCAAAAGTGTTGCCATGGCAACAACACAGAAGGTATCATTCTGTTTCTTTTGTGATGCACATTTGTGGTGCCAAGTTTGAAGAACACTGCTCCAATATTTCTAGAGATATTCTTGATTCAGTGTTTTACTGTTCAAGTGGAACCACCTATGACATCATCACTTTCCTCATTTGCATAACACAAAAAGGTAAACATCTCTAGAACGAAAAAAGATAGTCCAAAAAGGGAAACGCCATTCTTCTTTACTTTGAAAAGCCTTTCAAATAAGCAGCAATTATTTTTTACTTCATAGGCACTTTAAGATATTATTGAAACTGTGATTTAACCATCAGCGATACTTTTGACCCAAAGGAATGTACATGTAACCCCTAATTACAGGGCTTCTGATATTTTGCATGGTTGCGGAGCCGCGAATTTCAAGTAAATCCGCAAAATCCCGCGAAATTCACAAAAACACACGAAATCCCATGAAATTTGCTAGAAATCTTTCTGAATACTTGTTGGCACCACATGTTTGAAAGTTATCTTGGCTGTTGGGGCTGCTTACTTGCTGTAAACTTGCTAAATTACCTTAAAACATCATCACTGCAAGGAGTACACAACATCCCAAAACTACCAGGCGTTCTTAAATTAATGTTGCAAAAAAACTGGGCAGCAGCCATGATGTAAAAACCTTTGTCATTAGTGCATTTCAAGAGCGCATTGTTGTTAAAAGAGGAAATGATGTTTTCTGTAAAAATAACCTCATGGCCAAACATAGAGCAAACCGCAACCTTCAGTAATCATTTCTTGGCAAGTACCAAAGTCCAAACAAAGAACTAGAATCAAAAAACGAAGACTGACAAGAATCAAACATACTGTATTTCCTTTGTGTAGTAGGTTGATGTTGAAAAAAAATCAGGAATCGATGTAAACAGAACTTTGAAGATGAGGCAAACAACGTGCAATTGGATAAAGAAGATATTCAACGAAGCAACTTGAATAGTAAATATCTAAGCATGACTCTTGTGTTTCTGACATCCTGATTCTCTTGTTTGTTTTTATTGTGTTCAATAAGCTTACTTGTAAAGTATGATTTCATATTGCGGTACGAAGCCTGGGTAAATGCTCTAAGAGCATCTAGTTTCATTAAAAACGTTCCTCAAATCAGCACAAAACCAATCACTTTCCAGTGAAATTTGCTTAGAAAACTCCTGTGAAATCGGACATTTTTTACTGATTGTTTTTCAGCGAAATTGGCCTTGAAACTTCCCGTGAAATCGGCCGTTTTATCCGCAGATTTGTCCCTGAAAATCTGGCGAAATTTGACTTTTTTCCGCGACCTACCTGGTAGGAGGAACATGTTGAGACCACACATTTTGAAACTTTTGTAGGTGAGAAGAAAGAAGAATATGCTGTAGAATATGCTTTGGAGTATGGATTTCTAAGGCTGTCTTCAGAATCCAGGAAGAAGCTTGGTATTCCTGTCCTGCTTGTTGAACTTGGTAAGTAACAAGTAGCATAATCTTTTAGAAAGGAAAGATAATAGAAACCCATGAAGGGTTGAAATGAGTAACACATGTTGATGGCTTTTGGCTGTTCAGTTTTTCTAATTACCAAAGAGCTGACGTGTATAAGTGTTCACAATAATTTCAGTTTCAGGACTTTGGCAAATTTCTTGTTGAATTCCAACCTTCACAGGGCAAATTCTTACAGAAATGGACAGAATTATCCAGTGCATCCTTATGGAGTTCTCCTTAGTACTGGGTAAAAATCATGAGCATCAACATACTCTGGAGGAAGTATTGCTAGAAAATAGTGTCAATACTTTGGCCACATGATCTGAAACATGAGATTCTTTTTAATCATTTCACAACCACTGGTAATTAGATAAACTATTTCAAACCACTGTATTGACTTTCAGACTAGGTTCAGTTCTGAAAGTAAAACCCCTTAAGCCTAACTCTTAGGTCTTGGAGTTTGAAGTGACTAAGAGTATTGCTAGTCACACTGGATGGGATGCTTGTCCATCACAGGTTACTCCACAGCATTCTATCAGGTTGCCCCAACAATGCACGGTTACTCATGTATACTCCTGATTGGAGGAAGGCACTGTGGGAGTAAAGTGTCTTGCCCAGAACATAACTCAATGTCCGTTAGCCAGACCTCTCAAACCATTAGGCCAATGTACTTCTCAGATTCAGTACAGTGATGAATTGTTAATGTGTTCAGACCCAGCTGTGGAAGAATGTTTTGGGGACAGTTTGAGTCGTTTCTTGTTGGATGAATTCCTTGGTTATGATGATGTATTAATGTCAAGTGTCAAGAGACTGGCAGAGTATGAGGACAACAAAGGTAATTAACTTTTGGTGACACTTATTATAGACATGCAGGACTATTACTATTATTTACTATGTGTGCTGTGTGTGATTTACCAATTTACCTATATTAGATTTCTGACTTCTCACTGATTGTTGTATGACTTCTGATAATTTTTCTGACCTCAATACTTAAACAGAGACCTAGTGAATATGTGAGCACAGTGTCAAGTGCAATTCACAAAAGATGTTTCCAAAGTTGGGCTACTCTTGTTACATTTCACTTCGAACTGCAAACCACAGCAATAACAAAAAAGAACTTATGAGTTACCTTTATTAACGTGTCTCCTTGTATGATGAATTAATTTTAACTAATCATTCACTGTTAATATGAGATAAGTATTCTGAAATGTTAGACTTTTGTTGTCAGGGAACAATGCTATTCACAAAGCTAAAACAACCATTACCAGAGTCATGCATGACTCAAACTGGTAGTCATTCATTTTCTTTGCTGTGTTAATTGTGCAGGTTATTTACGTAACGTTGTGACTGGAGACCACTTTCGGTTTGTCAGCATGTGGATGGCACGCACGTCATACTTGGTTGCTCTTGTCCTCATGTTCATATTTGTGAGTAGATTAACTTGTAATTTGGGATCTGTTTGAGTTATTATGACTTCAAGTTTGGGCCTTTAAGAATTCATCTGCCCAGAGTTTAGATAATGTCAACTGCTTGATTTAAATCTCTATAGATATATAAGATAATTTCATATGTGCAACCACAAGCTTTTGCATACATAATTATATGTATATCCACAAGCAAGGTACATGTATTTATTGAACTAGAAAAAAAAATTGTGCTCTTTTCAATAACCAGTGTTTGGTGTTTTTTTCTAAGCAAGTATGATAAACTAATAATTGTAGCTATTGAAATTAATAAAGTTAATTCCAGTTCAGGTGGCAGGGGTTGAGTTGTTGATACGCTTATGCCTACAGGATCTTGAGAATTCATATATTACAATGTATCTTATTTTTCTGATATATTTAGAAGCTTTCTGCTCCTGTATAAGTACTAATTAAAGTGGATTTCTGTTTCCTTGGTCACGGCTTTCAGGATTAGCCTGAGTAATTTGCTCCTCTTTGGTCAATTTGGCAGAAGCCTTGGCTAAGGATGAATTATTTCTAGATCCTATCTACCAATTGACTATTTTACCTAGGTTGCCCTTTTCAGGTATTTTCAGGTTCCTGTTATCATCCTTTAGTAACTAGTAATTTTCTTTTTTTTTCGTGCTGATGAATTGCATCATTTTGCCTTGTTTTCAGACAATTTCGATTTCAATGCTGTTGAGGTATTGTCATCATCAAATCTTTGTCTTCATAGGTAAGTATCAGGTTGTGGTGGGAAATGTGGCCAGTATCCATTTAACAACACTCTTACATGTAAAACATTGCTAATTCATGTCATAGAAACTCTATGAAGTGGTGGCTGTTTGGACAGATAGTGGGACTTCTGGTTTAAATTTCATTCTACATTCTTACATTTTCAGTGAACTTGCTTCAGATGCTGGATCTGAATGTGACAATTGCATTTCCTGCAGCTCCCCTCTTCACAGTTATCCTCTCCCTTGTAGGTAAGCGACGCACCGTACATGTTGTTATTGAAAGAAGTAAATGATACATACATACACTTGCTATAAACATTTTATGATCCCAGTTGGATTTCCCACCTGTATCTGAGAGATGCCATCTTGGCCTTTAAATGTATCACAGGTCAAGTACCAAACTACCTCAGTTCAAATTTTATCCCCAGAGAGAACATTAGCTGTTGGGCGACCAGATCATCTACTCAGCTTAATATACCGCTTTTTAAAACTAAGTTGGGACAGAGATCTTTTTATGACAGAACTGTAACTTAGTGGAATGCCTTAAAACCCCACTTTAAATTAAGTGAATCCTCTTATCATTTTTAAGCGTAAAATGAAAGCCTTCCTCTTAAATCAAATGTTAATGTCGTAAATTTTATATATACATGTATGAGTTTTTCAATAATTGTTTATTGATAATGTTCGAGTATTTTTTTTAAGTTATCTTTTGGATCTTTGCTTAGATTGTTATAACGAAAGTTTTAAGTTTTTTGCTAACACACTGCAATGTGTATGTTCTTGTAATTTTTCTTCTAACTCACAAAATTTAATTTTTGTTACTTCCCACAGGAATGGAAGCTATTATGTCCGAGTTTTTCAATGACACCACAACAAGTTTTTACATTATCCTTATAGTATGGACAGCAGATCAGTATGATGCTATTTGCTGTCATACGCAGCAGAGTAAAAAGTTTTGGCTCAGGTTTGTCACTGTAACTTTTGAAATGTGCACAATTTACCAAGTATCAGAATATAATCAGTAATTGCTATTGATTTCCATGTGAAACTGTTTCAATATGTTTTATTTCAGATTCTTCTACTTATATCACTTTGCATTTTATGCATACCATTACCGTTTCAATGGGCAGTACAGTGGGCTTGCACTTGTTACTTCTTGGCTTTTCATTCAGGTATTTATTTATTTATTTTGTTAATAATTTGGGTGTAGAGAACCTCAGATTGACCCTTTATTTTCTTGTTGGGAGGTGTAGTAGTCAAATGGTCAGTGTGTTGGGCTTCAGTGCTAAAAGTCTTGTTGCCTTGCTAGTGGAGAGAAAGAGAACAAGGTTGAGAAAATAACTATGATGCTGATATAATGTGGCTGTAGTTAGTCCAAATCAGTTTACAGGTTTATTGCTTAATAACAATGTACATGACAGGTGATTGTTTTTCCACAGCATTCCATGTTATTTTTCTTCCATCACTATGAGTTACCGGTGATCCTGAGTCACCAGGCTGATCCTGAAGAAGACCTGCTAGCGGATCCTATTGCTGCACTTACTGATGAAGTTAATGTGCCAGCAGCAGATGAACTTCCCAACCACCCTCCCCCTGGTAACTTGCCACTACCCAATGTTCCATTTAATGATGGTACGTCATCAGTATCTAGATATATTGAGAGTAGTAAACTGTACTTCTATCCATTAAACCATGCATTTATCTTGCTTAGTTTGTAAATTAAGTGCCAGTACAAGGTAAATGCATACACATGAATTACATAAATGAGAGTTACCCTCAGTGGGACATTCTGCAGCATGGCCATTCATCCACTGTTTGCAGATTGGATTGGAACCTCAAAGTGCTGGTTTTTGTGAAGGGAGGGAAATCAAAGAATCCTTCACCTGGGTCAGAGCACATCTTGTATGGTTTATCAGTGTAATAACTGTACAGGTCATTGAAAGAACTCAAGAAGAGTACTGTTGTAGAATTAAACTTTTGAGTGGTGAAATTTTGTTTCAAAGTTGTAAAGAAATATTCTGTGTTGATTTTGACTATTATATTTGCAATTTAAGAATCCCTGAGCTGTGACACTGTAGCTAAAGATGTATGATTGATTATTAAATTATTTTTTGGAAATAATTCATATTCTTGAATGTCACTTAACAGATGACGATGAGCATATAGTTTACAGTAGTAGTACCAGAGAAACAGTACACTTACCAACTGAAGAAGGTTAGCTGCCTGGTGATACTTTCAAATCCTTAATCAGCACATTTCTGAGGAGTTATTGTTTAAAGTTTGAGTGTGTTTGGTAACAGGCCTTACAAATTCAAAGTTTCAAAAACCAAGATAATCGCACTGTCCCACTTCCTGCCGACAGATGTATGTTATATCTTAATAATGATGTACATGCACTATGTTAAAGGGTAGGTAACCACTTTCAGATCATGGTAGTCTCATTGGTGGTTTTATGAAACAAAAGCGCTTCTTTCCTTGATTATAAGTGTCTTTTAATCAGTCAAGCAGCATTCTTTCTAAGTTGTTTACCATAAACTTTAATTTTAATAAATGCAGATGGAAGAGGTCAAGTTGATTCTTCCTTAACAAGAAGACGGTGGACACGATCTAGTGATGCTGCAACTGATGATTTAACAGAAGGACACAGTTTTCATCTTCCTGGTGACATTAACACAGCAGATGAATTTGAGGGTTTTTCTAGCTACCATACATGGCCACAGCAACACCAAGCCCAAGACCTGGCCCCAGCACAGAGTAGAGAAGCTGGTGCCAGGCCAGCAACTAGTGACTCATCATAAAGATCTAAACAGGTGAAGTGTAAACAATGGTTCACAAATTTCCCTTGCTGAAACATACCTATGATGATTTTCATTGATATTAATACTACATATTGTTTCTAAGTGACATCTCTATTCAATTAATACTCTTTCGTGAAGCACGTGATTCTTAAGATATCATCTTTGAATTTAGCCAAACAGTCCTTTAAGGAAGGGAAAAAATATTTTTCATTTCACTCATCCATCGAACAAATACTATCTAGATTTTGGTCATCCAAGCTTAAAATCCACTAGTCCAAAACAGATGACAAACGATATGTTGCCTGCTGCTTAAACGACAGGCTAGTGAAACAAACTTCTTTATTCACATATCACTTCATCTACAAGTTCAATAAAAGTGAACTTTAATACTTACTTCTTACCAAGGGAGCATGAGTGCCTTACTTGGAAATGTTGCTCTGAAGTCATGGCAGTATGGATCCCGTTATGTTCAGTCCGTACAAAATGTCTGATGGCCAATGTTTCCTAGTATGGCTTGAGCAAGCTAGGTTACCAGTAGTAATTATTTATTATATGGCACTAAATTTTGAATTTGCTACTGTTTGAACAAAAAAATACACGGCTCCTGTGGCAAAATCCTGACCAAGAAAGAACTAATCAGACTGAATGGATTTACCTCAAGACTTCCTTGCCATATAACAATAAACAATTTTGTTGGTCTGTTAGTGTAAAATGAATGTTTTCCTAAACTTACATAGAGAACTATTAAAACAAGAAATGCTGTACTGCGTAACGCTAATTCGTTGTTTGGGTTTGATCAAAAGTGTACCAAGAACCCCTGATTTACAGTAGGCAGCAAAAAAAACTTGTCTCAGCCGTGCAAGGGGATAAAAGTTTTTTGCCCTTTCTTTGTGTAGTCTACATATGCAGCTAGTTTATGTTTCTTTAGATCAAAACTAACTTTTTCTCTTTTTTTTTTTCTTAAGGTGATACAGTCCTGCTGAGGATATGCAGAGGGAGCAGGCAATGCAAGTCCAGTTGTAAAGATTAATGACAACCCTAATTCTGTGGAATCTGGGATCAGACCTGAAGAATTTTGCAATGTAATAGGGCCATAATATCCTCTTATCTAATTCCTAGATCTGTTTACATTTTGGGATAACTTCTGATCAGCTTATATTATGGCTCCCCTTACAATTATGAATAGTGGTGTCTCATGGATTAGAAAATTATTTCATTTCCCTAAAGTGGCATTGAGTGAACTAACCAACACAGCTACAATGCAGAAGCACATTTTTCCACTGATGTCTGGCATGTTGCAGTTACATCAGGGCTACACTGTTTAGTAGTCTGGATGAGGTTATCACTAACAGAATGTAGGATTGTAGCCCTGCTGTAACAGGTTTTCAGCAACCTCTTAAAATTGTCAGAAACGCTGTCTTGCAATTGAGGATTGATGTTTTACCTAGGGAAAGGAAGAAACTGCATTTCTTGTGTAAAGAAATATTAATAGCCATTGAAATACTAGTGATATTTTAGAAGGTATCCCAATGGAAGCCACTTTTGGGAGAAAATTGCCATATTATGGGTGTTTGGTTGTTTACCATAAACCATAGTCTCTAGAAAATTGACCAAAGATGCTGCAGAAATCTGACAGCATTGCATCTTGGCTAAGGCATGCTTCTTACACTGGTTAATACTCAGCTCATGTCTGGCAATGCTTTACTTGCGTGTTAGTGATTCACATTCTGTGTTTGCTGCTAGCATCAGTCGTGTGTGTGTGTTATAGAAGAGATTTTATGTTCGGTTTGGAAATTGGATTAGACATTCACTGTAAAGACAATCATTTCAACTAACGACACACTCTTATAGTAAAACATTGTCCGTTCCATCATACATCAACTGGATTTTATTCTATAAAGAACAGTGAAGAACATACATGTAAAAAGGCATTACTTGGTTTGCAGTTGATAACAATGTTATGTTTGTAATTAACAGTACAGGACTGGTTATGAGAACAAAAGTATGCTTTTTGTGTAAGATACTAGGTGCTGCTAGTCAAAGCTAAATTGTACAGGAAAAGGTTGATTAGCAGTAACTACATTATGAAAAGTAGGGCTTGACATTTGAAGACAGACAAAGATAAGCAATACATAAGCAATACCTAAGCAATACCTATAAATATCCAATAGATTGTATAATTCTTTATGAAGAGAGTGTCTTTTGAGTACAACGACAAGGAACTAAATGACTAAGGTCCCAAAACTAGTGTTCTTTACAAGAACAGGATTTTGAAAGAAAAACTGAATGACAGTGAACATAAAATTACCCTGTTATCCAGACAATTAATCCTTTCAGTTCAAAAGGTATTTGTTTGCTGTAAATAGTTTTATGCTAGTACATACTGGTAAATTATATTTCATTTTGTTTCAGTACCAAAAGACTTTTAGCTTTCTTTGTCTCTCTACCTTCCAAACATTTGGCGTCTGAGGTTTAGACAGTTGATTAGCTTCTTTACTCTAGTTAGCCTCCAGTTAAGGTAACGGTTGGTTTTCATTCATAGGTAAGGTAACACTATTTTAATTTACTGTCGTAAGACTTGAACAGAACAGGGTGCTTTCCTTTGATCCAAGATTCCTGTCCTTTTCCAGAGTGGATTCATTGGTTTCTCTGATGTACTATGATCCAAGCATCTTTTATTATTTGACCTGGATCATCACAGCATAATTGTTTTTACTTGTTATTTACTAACGACTCTAAAGCTACTTGCATAACATTACCAGTATGTAACAAAGGAAATGCACCCTTAATAACTTCCAAATCTTCTGGGGTATTTTTTGGGAGGAAAAAGGTTGCTAACTACGTTGTTTTATCAAGCACTCTTCCCTGAAGAGAGTCTGTAGGATGGTTTTGTGGTAATAAATTATTTAATTATTCTGGTTTGGAACAATGTGTTCAATGTATGCTTTTGGAACATAACCTTTCCGTGAGAAGCTTCCACAACTATCGATTACAAGATATTGATTGGAAACTTCTTACCCAATACCCTGACATTTACTCTTTCTGACTCGTGTCTAGTTTCTACATGTAAATGTAAAAACCAACATCGAAGACAGTTTATTTTCCTCATTCTTAGAAATATCATATCAGTCGCACTAAAGATCAGTGTTATTGGATGTTGTTCCAGATGGGGGTATCTGTTTGTAGGTGACTACTTGTCATCAGCTCATTAGTGTTGATGAAGGAATGGTGATATTTCTGATGAATAAACAAACACTTGTGACAAGTTGTCCAACTCGTACGTCCGTGAAGAAAGGCAGTCTACAATTTGCAAGCCTCCAACACTCTGAAAAAAAAAATCATAACTTCATTACTGTTAGACAAAACCTTATAAACTGTATTCATCAAAGGGAACTTTGTGAGTTGACATTAATGTTCAAAAAAAGTCTGAATTTATTGCTGGTTTTCTATTTGTTTTTCTTTAAGGGGCTATCCTGTTTTCCTACTTCATTGCGTGTTGCAGGGAGGCTTTTTAGTTAGCATGGTGTTATGTGCCCTTGAAATATGGCTTAATGAGTAATGACTGATTTGTAAAGTATCAAGTAAAGGAAGCAAGACATACTTGCATTCCAGCAGCAAGTGGAAGCAGGTTAAGTTGTAACTCCACTGAATTTCCAGGAAGAAGAAGACCTAAACTCTAAATATGACAACATAATTAGGACCAAAACATCACATAGAAAAACATAATGTAATGTAATTTCACTGTAATGGCCTCCTAGGAAGCCTAAATGGTTCAGTAATGCTGTGGTTTCATTCAAAGGTTCTCATGTCAGTACAGACACCTGGGGCCAGTTTCTTGAAAGCCCCGGAAACTCTTCAGGTGCGAAAAGCCAATTTTAGTCAATTTATATTTGTAAACAGAGAGGTGTATACATCTGAAACTCCTTGTATGAAGAGAACTCTGTTCATATTACAGGTGTAAGAATATATGAATAACACAGCTCTCTAATCGTAAGGTGTTTAAACCTTTAAATCTTAGAAGATTTTGCTATGGCTTTCCAGGTGCAAAAACTTTTTGGGACGCTCAAGAAACAGGCCCCGCCTTTCTCTAAATTGTAAGTAAAAATAATGATTATGATCAATGATGGTTGAGACTTACGCTATCTTCAAAGGGCTGTTGGTTTAATCACGAAACTCGGATTAGTTGTACTTTGCTTCTCTCCCAAAGGCCTGGACAAGACATGGGTGTGGTGTAGAGCTGTTATTGTTTTCGTGCAATGTACAAGTAGTCTTGTACATTGTCCCATAAGTGTGGCAGAAAAGAGACCTTTGCACAGGTACTTCACACTGAGGTTTTTTGTTGAGTAAATAAATTCAATCATTAATTTTACCTTGCCAGATGTACCACACCACATCAGTCCACCATCTTTACTTTTTGTCATGAACAGTTTCAGGTCCATCTTTCTATCACTATAATGAGAACAAAGCCAAGTAAAGGGTATACTATTCCTGTAACCAAACAGCGATCCTATCAAAATTTATGAACATCCCCCCATGAATTTCTAAGAAGGGGTGGGGACCTATTCCAAATATGCCAATCGAGTAGACTGTAAATAAACATAGACCATCGATCAGACTATGGAGGATTGTTGTTACCAGTATTTTTCTTTCTTACTACATTGGGTAGTTACAGAAAATATTCATACCTCCTCCATGGAAGGGATTTTTTTATAAGACCCCATCACCCCCTCTGGAAAATTCCAATTAAGCTTCAAACATTTCTCTAAATTGTTTTTTGGTCTCACAGACCCCACCCCAGGAAATTCCATTCCCTTCCGTGGGGGGAATATGGTGCACATTTCCACAAAATATAATGTGGACAACTCCACAAAAGTTTGGTTTTCACAAAATGAGTTCTCATGAAATAAAATCTTGAAGGTGATGATTAAAAAAACCAGCTTATAAATCTTTATTTGAAAGACCTTACCATGTGTTTCTTAATTTAAGTTTCAATGGAAACCTTTTCTCCACTAATACTGCATCTGGGATTTGGACAACACTCATTTTGATATCTAACACTGGAGGAGACTAGAACAACAAATTAATTTTAATATCGATCTTAAACACTGGAAAATAAAAATGAAACTAGACAATATTAACAACAACACATTAGGCGAAGTGTACTCAAAGGTTCATGTCACATGGTACTTTTAAGTTCCACTATTATATACTTGTGCTTTATAAACACATGTAGCCTTGCAAAGAACACCATATTTTTCTGCTCAGAAAACTCTCAGCTGGCAATTCACCTGAGTTAAACTTGTAAGGCAATTTTTTACACTAAAATTATTAGGGACTAGTAGTAAAAGAAGGCAAAATTAGACCTCTGTACTGGCATAGCTACATCAGACTAATACATGTAACTTTTTTGTTATAACGTTATTATTAGTTGTACAGCTGGTATCATACACACCACTCTCTGCAGTTGACTAGTTTGAAGTCTTCCTCTTTCTCCAAAAGCTGTTCTCCAAACAATATCCAATTTCCCAACAACATTAGCCACCTGTGATTTAAAAATGTTCATTTTAAATTATCCAATTAACAAATAATGTTTTTAAAGAATTTTATTTCTTGGGCAATTACAGATAACAAACAAGAAATCTTAAATACATAATTTATAAATTGCTCGTTTGAGTACACTCGGGTATTTTTTGATGTGAAAAATTCTCAAAATTTAGTTGAACAGTTATAATGTAAACAGTCAACTAGTTAATATAGTTCAGGATTAAGGTATGTAGTACATCACTCATTTGATGTTCTCAATTCAATGTGTACTCATGGTGTGTCACTTATTTTACAATATTTTCAAGTTATTCAATTTTTTATACCTTGATATTCTTGTCCGTGGGTGCTACTGGAGTCAGCCTGTACAGATACTGTCTGGTGTCGTTGGGGTTCATGTATGACCCCTGACCAAATATACTTTTTGTACCAGTCTCCTCTCTAGCCAAGTGACAAAAAAATTGATCATTTTGCACATTTATCCTAAATTCATACATTACAGTATTTTGAAAATGCTTGTCCCTGCAACATAATTTTCCTTCAAGCCATACACCACCAACTTACAGGGTGTATGACATAGAGCAGAACTTGTTTTTAACCAAGATTGCCTACAAATTAAACTCTGTTAAGAAGCTACTTCACTACCACAAAATGCCTCACCCAATTTTCTGTTCAACCGGGATGACATTAAGATCTTTGACAGTGTATGCAGATGATGGCTCTAACTTGACTGACTCCATAACCATTGGACTTGATGTTATGTTCTGCACTTGAGCCTCAAGGAATACTTCATCATCCTGTCAAAAGTAAAGACTGAGGTAACAGAGTGCCATGATTATAAAATTATAACATAAATTACAGCACTTGATTCATGTACAATACTAGACTGGAGACTGACTGTATTGCTTACCATAGCATTGTAAAACTTTGTTTTAACGTCAAGAGGTTTTAGAACCTAGTAGATGAATAAAAATGCAACGTACATTTAAAATTATTGTAAAAGCATCGTGTATTCAGGGAGAGCTTATCTTGTCACTGGAGCCCACTTCCTTAGTGTTTCATGCGCACTGCATGCCAAGGGTAAGTGGATCATGTGTCCTAAAGACATCTGCGGTCAAGTGTCAATCGATACCCTCTATCAATATTCTTGATCAATACTCGATTGACACTCCATCGACATCTTGGTCAACAGTCGGTTGAGAGTCGACTAATTTTCAATCGATTCATATGAGTTGGTCAACACTCCGCCAAATATCAACCAACTGTAACATAATGTGTAAGTAGGTTATGCCATAATAAGTAATAAATTATTATTGCATATTGTAAGTTACATAATGCAAAGAATTGTAATAAGTAGGTTTTTTTTTCATGTACTGTAAGCGATGTTTGTAAGACAGGAAAAGCATAAAAAAAAACAACTCTTGATCAAGAGTCAATAGAGTGCTGACCAAATAACAATCTGGATGTCAATTGAGTATTGATCGAGGGTACTGATCGAGAGTATTGATCGACACTCTACCATGGATACCTTTAGTACACATGATCTGGGTAACCCAGACTTATTGGATACAGTTAAATGCAATTTAACAGTGAGAGTTAACAATAAGGAGTACAAGTCTTACTTTTGTGGGACAATATAGTAAAGAGGCTCCCCCCTTTCCCTCCCTCTCTTTCCACTGTTGCATCAGTGTGAAAGCTGCCTGTTTTTTCTCCTCTCCAGGCTCATGGCTGGGTTGGCAGGATTTGCCAGCCATGAGAGCAGTCTCCATCCAGGAGCTGGCTCCCAATAGTAGAAGCTCCTGGATGTCTTTGACACCCAATTTCCATTTTGCGAGGTAGTTTATGCACACATGTTCAAGTGTTAAAATGGCATATTCCTATAAATGACATTGGATTGATTCAAATTACACAGTCATACAATATTTAAACATTTCTGAAAGTGGACAGCATACTCCTGATACTACTGATACTCCTGGGTTCAAACCATTTACCATTATGTTACCGCAGATAAGATAGTCAAAGGCCTATTACTATGACGCAGGGTTGGGGGGGGGGGGAGGGGGCAGCATTGGGGGAAGTGGTATAAATGAAAACTTATTATTCATTATAATCACCTGGAATTTAAAGAACTTCCGGAAGTACATTTTCTCGCCTGTTAAGGATGCATAGCTCACAGCACACACAAGACTGAGGAATAAATGAACATTCGTGATCTATGAACAAAAGTCCTTGGGATAACTGAAACACCTACTTGCATAAAAATTGAACTCTACAACAAAAACAGACTTGAACAATATTGAGGAACACTCTGAAAGCAGCTTGATCTGACTTACATGTGTGTTCCTAGTTCTTTGACCTCATGTTGAATAACCTGATCAAAGCTCTCCTCGGGATCAAGTTTAGCAACTGGCATGTTAGCTGTACCTGACAGGGTCAGTCTCTGAGATGACGTCTGTAGATCAGTCTGAAAAGGAATTTATTGAATCATTGCCAGCTTTCTTCATTATGAGAATTGTTCTAGGAAGGTGACAATGATTACCAGACAGTATACAACTTAAGGAGACTTACTGTGGTACACGAGCAAAAACAAAAGCTACGCACCTTAATCACAATATCTTTCACTGGTTGGTTACTATCATTATGAACACTGACATAACTTGAAAATACTTCACCTAGGAATATGTTTCTGTAGAAGTGAATAGACAACATTAAACCTGTAATGACATAGAGATGATATTAAAAGTGCATTGTCATAGATGGCATTGAAGCTTTAATCCAGTCTCTACATTTCTACACAACAGGTCATTTATATTAGTCAAGAGTGTGGTGTCATCAATGGTCTTATAAAGTCACAATGTTTTGAGGTGACATAACTGTCACTGTAAGTAGCTAATTTGTCATCTGTTTGTGAAGAATCGGAGTAGCTGGCCAAGAACATGAAGCAGATGGAGACTTTTGCTGGCAGCCAGTTCATTTTGACAACCCACTCTAATGGCAGCTGCACTAGCCTCCATATCAAGCAGTCTTGGTTCAAGACAGGGTTTGTGTCCTGGGAGTTATCTGCATCCCCTCCAGGGAGAAGCACTGGTACTCGTATTTTTTTCTTGTTATGGAAACCAAGGAAGGAACTAAAGTTAAATCCTAGTTATCAATGCTAAGCGACTTGGCTTCTCCAATCCATTGTAAGCTTTCTTACTGGATCAGACTGATTTGTTAGTGAAAGTCAGTTTTGTCCCCTCTCCTTAGCTTCTCCCACACTGCTCAATACTACTCAGTTCTGGGCCGGTCCACCCTCAATTGAATAAAAACAGGTTCTGGAATCTGGAAGCCCTGAGATTAATCATTGTATTGCCTGAGTACAGACAGACATTAAGCCACTTACCCAAAAGTCTGTGGCAAGACAAACAATTCACCCAAAGCAAATTTACTGAGGCCCTTGACAGAGGTTATATCAGACAGCTGTGCATCCTCAAAAGTATTTTCTACAGGAAAATGGTACACCATTGTCATTGTTTACAAGTGAAAATATAATTATTACTGCATTGCAAGTGGTGAGTGTTTGGAGTTGTTAGTTTGCAATTTCTTAACCTGAATTGTTAGATGACCATGCACAGCATTAACCTAACTATTACTACTACCAAAACAAGCATACTTCACATGTCTGATGACCAAAGGTGGTGATGAAATGTCTTCTTTCTCAGGTTATTTTACATACTTGATAACATGATAACAATTTTAATGATCATGTTAGGTTTCATTGATCAGATAAACATCAAATTAAGCAACACATAGTCACTTCTCAATCTGCAAATGAAGCTAAGTAATTTCTCAGAGCATGAAATGGTCTGAGAAAAGGCTGTAGTATACCAACTGCTACCTCGTCGTCGTCGTCATCATCACCATCTTCATCATCATCTACATCAATTCTTGACACCCTGGGATTTAGGGTTGCTACATTTCACTAAGCCTGATGGGGCTTCAGCACAGTGCTGAAGGAGTGCAGCAGGCAGCAATTCTGCACCCAAAACCCTGCGTTAAGCGAGGAGAACCCTGTGCAAAGCCCATGGATGGGCTAGGATGTGACCTCAGACCCCTGTCTCCACCAAGGCATAAGGGCTAGGAGCAGACATTGATTGCCTCAAGTGAGAATGGCTACTCCACCGTTCAAAAAATTTGAATCCCTGACTTACAAATGCTTATGATCACTCCAGGGACTTATAACTGTTTTGCTCTCAAAAACTGTATTTTATTGAATAAAGATCGCTAAAATGGATGCACATGTCAGGCAAAATTTTACTCTGTATTTTTTTCATGTTATAATTTTAAAAATAATCAAGTTTACAGACCTGGTAAATCTTGGGTTTCATTTGTCACGGGAACACTGGTGTACAACGATGGTCTGGTCAATCTCATTACTAAAAACATTACAAGAAGTCCGTAATATCTAGTGTCAAAAGAAAGATCAATCATAGGGGAAAACACAAAGAAACATCGAAGACGATCAAAACAAACTCAGTTGAGTATCTACCTTTTAAAGTTAGCAAGTGTTCTCTTTCCCGCAACCCGGTGTCCATTTTGTTTTGATCCCATTTGATTATGCAGCGGTTGCATTCATAGAAATATGCGTAAAGTGCTGCTGGTTCTGGTCCTCATGCGCTTGTGGCAATCTGTATTCCGCTGTGCAGTTCTTTGTCGTCGACCTTAGACAGCTGAGGGAAGCTGAGTAGAAAGCGGCAGTCGCGAAAATTAAGTGTGGTGGAACCATGGCAGCCTCTTCACCAGTGGTAGTAAAGACAAAAATTCGGCAAAATGTGGGTATACGTAAATTTAGCTACATCAGTTAAATTAACATGTAAGCTAAATTATAAACTTAAGTATTTGAATGTGGAGACACCGTCAATGTGCTTTCCGATTTATTTTCGTATGTAGAACGATGTTTTCTTATTATTAAGCTTACGTTAAGCTTACTTTGATACGAACACACGGATGTTAAGGGTTTTTTGTTTCTTTAGTGCACTTTTAGGATGGTTAAGGGGGTAGCTGTCCGCCAAACCGTCACAAGGTGTAAACTTTTAATTAATGTTTTTTTTTTGAACTAATAAATATTATTCTTCTCAGTGGTCAATTTCCTATATGAGAGATGCCTACGGGGAATCATGGTAGTTGTATTAATCATCATGGACTGGACATTTGTTTTGATGAATACAACTACCATGATTCCATGCGGGCATTTCTCATAGAGGGAATTGGTCATTATAATCCATCAAATATTTTTGTTCATATGCGATTGGTCCAAATGTGTCACATGACTGAATATATAAACAATAGCCTCCATTTGGCACAAAAACATGCGAGGATATTTGTCCACGGACATTATCTGTTCCGAGTCATGAATAGTTTTCTGAGAGCATAGCTCAAGGAAACATGTGAGCTTCGAGGAACAGATAATGTCCAAGGACAAATACCTGAGCATATTTTCATGCCAAATGGAGGCTATTGTGTTTATAATTCTTCAAATCTTTTTCGCAACACACGCAGTTTTGAAAATTGGGAATATTCTTGGATATTCCCCAGTTTTAGCTGGGGAATATTTGGTCACATGACGTGTTTAGGCCAATTGCATGCAAGTGAAAATATTTGATGGATTATAAGTTCAGATATTTCCCAGTTTTCAAAACTGCACATATTGCGAAAAATATTTGAAGGATAAACAAAATAAACAAAATAAAATTTACTGCTTTTGATACAGTTCACAATTAGTACAGCAATTCGCATAAAGAATAACAAAAACTTTGGCTCGTATATTTGTGCAATTTTCCACATTAACTGTTATTATAATTTCAAAAGTAGAGTGAGAATAACTTTGACTAGGCGGTGGATAATGCCGATAAAAAGACATGGAGTGATTTTATCAGAGCCACATGGAAGGGGGGGGGGGTGCAACCGCAACCTTTTATTGGGGGGTCTGGGAGCCCCCTGGGAAAATTTTGAAATTGGGGTTCTAAAAAGTGCTTTTCAGTGTATTTTTTAAACAATCATGGTTTTGTTCTTTTGTTAAAGAAAAGCAGTTTCACCGAGAAAAACATACATGTCATGTATTGTGTTAGTTGAACAGGTTAATCATCGTCATCCCTATCAAATTTGAAAAAAATATCAAAAACGTCAAAAACATTCTCATTTTGTGGTCAATCACACGTGTAAAAACAGATGAGAAAGCCAAACGAGAAAAGAGTTTTGCTGGCATTGAAGGTACTAGATTGAGGTTTGACATTTATTTTGTTAAGAGGCAAGTTTTGAATGGCTTTAACACAGTGCTAGGGGTGGAATTCATTGAAGGTGATGAAGCTTGTGATTGGTAACCGTTGCAAGCACAAGCCTGTAATACTTGGTGAAGTTTCCCGCGGATGTAAGCTCAGAACTTTTTCTGATTAAGCGTGCGGACCATCATCAACGTTTTGAACCTTTGCGGTAGTTTGGGTTTTTCGTTCATGATTTCAAAAGTGATAAAATTAATACAATCAAACTTAAACTTGACATATTTTGCAAATGTTTTGCTTTATAGCTGGTTTTCACATGACGTCACCAAAATTCGAACTACAAAACTATTGATCTTCCTGAGATTTTACTTAAATGATGTATAAGAGCAGCTGAAAACTAATATTCATACAAATTTTCGCTCCGAATGGGTTCTTGGTTTTGCGATACACTACGCTTGAATTTCTAAGCTTTTTGCGTGACGCGGAATTTACATGACGGCCTAGAGAGCTGTCATGATGGTTAAAAAAGTGACTTATTTCAGGGAACTTGGCTATCTGAACAGTTCATGTCTTAGAAAAAGTCTTATTTTAGTGTTTTAGAGATCCTTGGGGGATAAATTTACACTTTTGTAGCAAAACTCAGTGACAGATGTTTCTGTTGGTTTCCGGCCGCCATGTTGGTGCCCATACGGATGGGCACCAACATGGCATCTCCATACAAATCTCTATAAATTTGGGTAAAAAATTTATCCGCATATCTCGCATAAGAAAAATTGATGTGACCAGAATTTTGGCGAGAGTCTTTGCATATTTACCTTCTTTCATTTCCCAGATTCTGGACTTTATCTATTGACCGGTTTTGATATTTATTTTGATCTATTTTGAATTGCGTGACACTGAAAACCAGCAATAATGAAGCCTTGAAATAGTGCATGTATTTATTCATACTTCCCTGCTCGATAAGCTCACCAGTTTTATATCTCACTTTCAATATTTACACAAACATCTTACAGCTGCTGAGTTTAAAGATTGTGTAAGATCTTGCAAAGTTTGTTTCTTTTGTTGAAAGAAATCTTTGCAGTTATTTGTTCTCGAAAATCCTCCATGTGTGAGCTAAGGACTGGGTTGCGTGTCGTTGTGTTTATAGAACTAATTAAATTACGCATACATTGACTGGAGATAAAAGGACTAATTTTATATTTTTGAAAGAAAACAACTTATGACCTTTGTTTGTGCCATTTCTATTTTCTTTTCAATTTATCTCTGGTACTGAACAGCGATTGCTGGGTTTTTCACTTCATTTTCAGAGGAAAAACTGAGCTTCAACTTAACCTTGGCTGTCAAATATGTCAGTGCTGCTGTCACGGCCCAGTGGAATTCTCACGGCCCGAATGATTTCAGATTTCTTTATCTTACAGCTATAAGAGTTGTATTTTTTAATCGTTACGTATTTGTTGAGAAAATTAGCCATATTGTTTTTATGCTTGATTTTATTGACGGATAGGCTCACATTGTTGCAAATAAAATTTTTTCATAATTTATTTACTATAAGTAGCCGGTGCACCAAGGATGACTAGATGGCGAATTTCGCTGGTCACCGGAGCTTACGGTGAACTCTGCCGGTGTGGTATTTTTCAGAAAAGGACATCATTTCCTCAAATTCTGAACCAAGACGTGGAACAAGGAAAATTAATGACAGCCGTAAATTCTCGGAAATAAAGGTCCAAAAACCGCGAGTTCTAATGTTTGTAATAGATTGAAATTTGGCAAGATATCTAGGAGAGACCTATTGTGTACGAAAATTTAAAAAAATTAATATCGAGAATTTCATCATACTGGTACTTTAAAAGTCCTTGAAAATTGCTGGATCCTTGAAAAGTCCCTGAATGAGTCCTTGAATTTGTTTATTAATTTCAGGTGTTAGAGTGTCGTGTCTGTGAAGATGTGTTTGCACTTCAGGGTGACAAAGTTCCAAGGTTGTTATTGTGTGGACACACAGTTTGTCATGACTGTCTGACACGCCTTCCTGTGCAAGGACGCCAACTTTACTGTCCATTTGATAGACAGTCTACAGAACTGGGTGACTCAGGAGTTTGGGGTCTTAAGAAAAACTTTGCATTGTTGGAATTACTTGAGAGACTTCAGGTATTACCTGAACCATTGACGAAATGTGAGAATGAGAGCAGGGATGACACTGTACGATGTGATGAAAATGATGAACATATAGCCAATATCTATTGTACGGTCTGTAACACTAACTTGTGTAGTGATTGTGCAGAGAGCACGCATTCAACCAAAACCCTTGAGAAACACAGAAGAATTCCTGTTTCTGAGAGACCAAAGGAGAAACCCAAGTGCGCACAACATTCAACACATGTGATAGAGTTTACATGCTTAGAAGAAGAATGTCAAGATAATTCATTGATGTGCTTTGTGTGTCGTGACTATGGTAAACATCAAGGACATAAACATACTCTGCTGGAAAAGGAGGCAGAGAACATGCGTGAGTCAGTGACTAATGTTATACAACATGTCCGGACTTTCACTGACGAAGTTGATGGATTAGCTGGGAGGCTGTCCTCTGTTATTGAGGCAATTGAAGGTTTGTTTAATGATTCAAGCAATATGAAAATAATGTGTTTTTTTTTCTGCAAATTATAATAATTGACCTGTAATTATTTTATTTTCAGCCAGATTGTCTGCAATTTTAAATTAATTACTGATTTATTTGAGTCAATTAATAATTTCTGATTATACAAACTTTCCTAAAGCACTTTAGAATGAAAATTAGCAATATGAAAAGTGAACGACGTTTCGATGACTCCATGTCATCATTATCAAGTTCGAAATACATGACAGAATTGAATAAATATAAATAGTAACTAATGAGACAATCTCAGATAGTACAGAGTGCAATTTAGGGCTCTGATGCAGTAGTCACATAGGTCCTCAACCATGCCATTCTCTCCCCTGGAAGTCAACTAGACCTTTCCTTCTTGAAGGATATGAGCAGACAAAAACTTCATAAGATGTAATCTTAACATTGTGTATGTTGTATATTTCTTTCAAGGCCCAAAAACAACTTACAATTACCGTTTGTTAAGACGGCTTTGAATTTTATTGTGGTGTTATACCCTGAGTTTAGGCCATTTTACATTTAATAAGACACAGAAGTAGCAAATATGTGTGGTTCTATGTTGGCTGAGGAACAAAAGAAGCAGAAAACATTTTTCTCACACACGGCTGGGAGTCTGGGTACAGGTGTGCGGGGGGTTTCAGGTCACATGGCTTGTGTAAGTTTCAGTTTTTGTTTTGCCATCTGCCATTGCCTGACACGCCCCACCCACCCACCCATGAAGTACTTGTAGAATGTGTTAAGTTGAGGTGAAATTATTCTCTAGCCACTTTTTTGTGTCATTGTAAGACTATTATGTTCTTATGTTAATAAAGGTCAGGCTGTGTGGTTTGGCTTGGCATGGCCCCCAGCGGTGTGTGAGAAGACAATTTTACTCTTCACGACAACATGTAACTTGATACTTTTGTTTTCCTCACCAAGCTATGCAACACGATACCCTTGTTTCCTCGAAAATATAAGAAAGAGGTGTATTTTTTACTTACTGCTGGAGATAAATGGAATAAGGCTAAATATCTCATGAAAAATCAAAGAGGAACGATTTTGTTCTATTCCAAACGCAAATTTTCATTTCACAGATAAACAAGAACTAATCTAATTATCAAATGGTCACGTCCAGTCAATGAATAGTTCATTCTTATTCACGTCAAACTAATATACAATGCAATCGATTAATACAACTGAGGAGTGTTTCAACGAGAAGTATTGAAAGTAGAGATCGTTACTTGATCAAATTATATCCTTTATCGGTGAGAGTCACCTCAAAGACTGATGAAATTAATCAAGTGCCATGGAGTATGCAGCAATAATTGCGAAGTTCCTTGTGTCACAAATTCACTAGCTTTACATGTAACTAACGCAGGAAAGTTTCGGCTGAATATGAAGTTTTTGCTCCCTTCAAAGAAGAGGAAATAAACAAGCCGCTAAAGAGAAGCGTTCTTTCTTTGAACCTTGGCAAACACACAGTAGTTATAAAACAGCAGATGAAATTTCTTGAATCGAGCTAGGGGTGATTCCAGTAGATATGCAGTTACAGTGGCATTATTTGCACTAAAAAGGGGAGAGCCCACATTACCTGAAATACAGCTGCTCCAGTTCTGGCCCTCTCTCTGTCAAGTAGTGCTATGGTAGCATTGCATGACAGAGAGAGGGCCAGAACTGGACTAGCGGTCGACACTGAAGGCTAACTTATTTGCGCATACGTTTCAAGCAAATTGCTTTTGTTCTTAAGAGATTTGCACCACAAGGATAGCAAGAGATTTGTGAAAACATATAATTCTATAGCTTTATCATGTTTTCAAGAAACCAGCGTAAGTATGACACGTTTTGCATAGTGCATTTGGGTACCTGCCCCAGCTAGCCCCCTTCCTTCAAGGCTAATTGATTAATTTAAATTAATTAATTAAACAAATGTTAATAAAAGTTTACACCTTATGGCGTTAGTTTGTTATAGTATAAGCAGCTTAGCGGACAACTTAAACTAAAAAATAGATCTACAACCAATTCACAGTTTTAAAGAAATGCCGCACAAAGTTTGACTACTTGATCTACAAAATGCTGTTCATCAGGAACATAAAACGAAAACTTAACATGCAGACAGATTCAGTTCACGCCAAACTCTTTACACAACAATTGAATACTTTAACACCCTTTTGATTCCCTAAATCTTTTCACATCATTTTTACTATTTATATTTATTCAATTCTATCATGTATTTTGAACTTGATAATGATGACATGGAGTCATCGAAATGTTCTTCACTTTTCATATCGCTAATTTTCATTCTAAAGCAATAATTTATGAATAATTATCCCTAAATTAAGAACAAGCATTGTTTAATTTCTTTTTTAACCTCACTTAAAGTTCTTGAAAAACTACATAATAACTGGAATTTTTAAACATCTTATTTATCTACATTTAATTAGCCCATTTAAGTAGCCCATCTAAATAACCCCGAGTTAAAAAATCCTCGTCCAGCTAGTAAATAGCCAACTGGTTTGCCTCTGGCCAGTTGGGATTCTTAACAATGTTATGTTCAATTTGAGTTATTTGTTTCAGTTGTTTGCTCGGCCCTACTGTACTAGCCTTTATGCTATAAACACTGCTGAGGGTAAATAAAGTTTTTATTTATTTTTTTATTTTAAGTTCTTGCAACACACCCTTAAAAGTGCGATAAATACAGGGAACTTGAACTTGAACTTAGAAAAGACATCACTGTCTAAATTACTCTGTAGGTGGTATTGTAATGCAAGAGGAAGGGCAGGGTGTTCTTACTGCTCACCACATTTCTGGTTCTGCGGAAGATGCTAGAAATAAAGTGCGAGCATATTTTGATGATCTGCGAGAGACAGTCAACAGGCAAGAAGAGGCTGGACTTGCTGTTGTCAACAATTATGTGCGAGAGAAGTTACTGTCACTAAGACAACAACAGGAAGACATGGCTGTGCTAATGTCACAAGTGACATCAGTGTGCTTGGAGTGTGAGAGGGCACTGAAGAGGAGTGATGCTGAGGTGGGTCAGGAGTTTGCTCAGCTATGACTAACAGGAAATTCTTGCAGCCATTTGTCACCGAGGTGCTGACAGTATTTTAAGAAGATTCTTTCGTAGTCTTCTGATATGAGTATTCTCATTGGGTTACTGCAGATAAACTTAGGTATTTTCGTCCACAAAACCTTATGTCAGATTACCTCAGTGTGAATGTGATGGACGGCTAGTCCAAGAACTTAGCTAGCAATGTACATCTGAAAATGATGAAGTCTTGTTGTATTTACCAAATAGAGTTAACATGGATTGATTTTCTCATTGGTTCAATTGTTTTTTTCTTTGATCATTTCTTCTTTCATTTGTTTATTTTTCTTGTTAGTTTATTTGTTCAATAGTTTGTTTTGGTGGGTTAATTAATTCATTTGTTGGTTCAGTTGCCTGTTTATTCAGCATTCAACTGAAACAGTAAAACTTCATTTTTTCTTATGTTTTGTCTCTGTAGGTGATAGAAGCCAGAAACAGCATCCACAGTCTCTTGGAAACAGTACAGGAGCAACAGGAACAGTTTACCAACATTGCTAGCCTGTGTGATACAGATGCTGCTATCCCTGTGGCCTTCACAAAAGACAACAGAGTACATATAGGGCCTAAAATGGAGATGAGAGTTGTTGCTTTGGGACTTGATGGGGCTGGAAAGACTTCAATTTTATTTAAAATGAAACAGGATGAGTTTGTTTCACCTATCACAACCATTGGTAACTCTCTTTTCTTTTCTTGTTTTTGTTATACTGCAAGTTGGGGGATATTATGGAATTTTATTTTAAATTGGTGCTGCTGCTCTTGGTTTTTTATATTATATATTATTTATAATTAGGAGAAAATGTGGACAGTAACATTGATTTGTGGTCCATGAAAATTTAAGGAATTTTGGTTTTCTCCCATAGCAGAAACCCTAAAAACCCTTAAACAAATGCAGTGTATTTAAACATACTGTCCAGTTAAGTTCATTTTTTTGTTTGGTCAGGTTTTAATGTGGAGACTGTTGAACATCGCAGCCTTAAGTTTACTCTTTGGGATGTTGGAGGCCTGCAGAAACTCCGTCCACTTTGGAGACATTACTATCTAAACACACAAGGTTAGTAACATCAACAGTACTTCAAGAGTCTTATTAACCTGGTATTCAGAAGATGTACATTGGTTTGTAGAACTTAGTACAGTAATAGTAATGTACCCGTCCAGTGCCTTTTTCAATTCCATTTTTAACCATACGGTACCATTATTTTATTGGACAGTATAAGTATAAGGGTGCAAACTGATTTCATTTTCTGTTGCATGCCAGGGCTCAAAATAAGTTTTGGACTGTGGCTGGTCGTGTTGACTGGCCAAGGTAATTTTAGTTCGGTTGCATCTCATTTCTGACGGGTCAAGATATTTTTAAAAAAATTAAGTAATATTGGCCTAATTAAACCCACAAATGTAATTTGTTTGTTTCAGTTGTTGCTAGACGGTTTAAAAATTGGCTTAATACAAAGAAAAGCTTAAAAGTTAACCAAAGATAGCCTTGGTAGGGCTCAGCAGCTCAATGTACACTCAATGTCCACTGGCACGGTGCCAAAGGAATTCTCGACACCTGCCAAAGAAAAAGTATTGAACGGATGCATATTTGATGAGCTTAAAATTTTTCGATCGGTATGTTGAATTCCATGAGCTGTTGTTTTGATGTTCTACAAAGTATTTACGATGTCCATCAAAACGTAAATGAAACCGAACGTGCATCAGCAGATCCTAATTTTGGGCTTCAGAAATAATGTTTCGAGTAAGACATCACTTTGCTGGTTCAACTCATGTTTGAAAATGCGAAAGCAAGCTGCATCCTTCAACCAGATTTTCTTGATATTTCCCATATAATAAAAACTGTAAATAAAATCTTGATTAATAATAAAATGTATTATCGTTTGTCTCACGATGTAGTCACTTGAGATGTAGATCACGACGTTTCGACTGCTTACTGCTAGTCTTCTTCAGGCGATAAGGTTGACTGATTGCATGGTATCATTTATATCACAAAGGTCGGCTGTGGTTGGTGCATTTCGATCCTCCTATTGTTCCATTGTTCTGGCGAGTAGCTGTTCCCTCAGTGGTCCACTGTTGTACCGTTCTCCTGTTGTTGTGTTTCTTGATCGTGGGTATCCATGCTTCAGAAATTTCAATTCCACTATCCCTGTTGATGTTGTTAGGGTGAAGTCTTATGTGAATAGCTTCCTTGACCCTACGTGTGTACCAGTGAGGATCTCGATCAATAAAGTTGACCTCATTCCAGATAGGATAGTGGCCGGTCTCGTGGGTGTGTTCAGAAACGGCAGAGGTCTGGGTACGGGCGAGTCATATATCCCTGTCGTGTTCTTTGATCCTCTCCTGCATAGATCTCCCTGTTTCCCTGATGTAGACTTTGCCGCACTCACAGGGAATCCCACGATCAAGAAACACAACAACAGGAGAACGGTACAACAGCGGACCACTGAGGGAACAGCTACTCGCCAGAACAATGGAACAATAGGAGGATTGAAATGCACCAACCACAGCCGACCTTTGTGATATAAATGATACCGTGCAATCAGTCAACCTTATCGCCTGAAGAAGACTAGCAGTAAGCAGTCAAAACGTCGTGATCTACATCTCAAGTGACTACATCGTGAGACAAACGATAATACATTTTATTATTGCATCTACCACGATGAATAACAACAACCTTTTCCTCGACAAAATCTTGATTGGTTATCAGTAGCATCCTTTGAGCACTAATAGGACAGTTTATGGGTCATGCTTGTAACTCGCCCTCTGGTGTAGACGTGTTTTCTTTCCAAACCCCTTTATGCTCTCTCACAAACCAGAAACTGCTGTTACAAAGGTTAAGCATTCTCAGGATGTCTTATTGGCTGAACTATTCATCAGACTATAGTGAGTGGCAATAAATCAAAGTATTTTTAAAATACTAAACTGTTAACATTGAATGAAAATTAAGGATCCTTTTAAGAAAGCTTCTTTGAACACAAGCCAACCCAACAAAATGGAACTGTTGTGGATTCATGAGTGGGTTGGCATTTGCCTGATTAGCATTTTAAAAACACAACAAATAAAGCTAATAAGATTAAATTTGGAAATACAGTTAACAATAAAGATTAGCGAAAAAACTGAGCAACGACGTTTCGGTGTCATCCTGGCACCATTTTCAAGTTAAAAAATATTTGTGCGAAAAGTAAACTAATTTATACCAATGGTAGAGGTGCGAAATTGAATAAATTAAGATTAAGATAGCCGTTCAATGTTCATGTTCATTCCAATGAGGTGTCAAACACTGGTAATGAGTTCAGTGTCTGTTCAAAGCCTAAACAAATACTTTTGCGCAAATGGAGTCTGACTGTGTGTTAAGGCTTGGTTTCTTCTTGCGAATCCACAACATTTCGTGGATCAAGCAATCGAACTTTCCCTGACATTTCTTTAGGATCTTAAAGTTGTTAGTCAGGTCACCAACTGTATCAACTCGGTGTTCATTTTGAAGGTGTTTTCCGATGGCGGTAAATCGGTGTTCCTCAATGCGCTTGTAAAGATGACAGCTAGTGTAACTGACGTATTCTGCATCACACAGATCACATATATAGTTGTAAACAACGCACTGTTGATTGATCAAAGGTGGTTTTGGCTCTTGTACTTTGAGATCATCGCCAATTTTAAGGCTTCTGAACACCGGCTGTAGTTTGTGATCAAGTTTATTACTCAAGTCTGAGAGATGTTTAATAAATAAAGCTAAATAAATAAAGCTAACTTGGTAAATTCCAACCAAGTTTTGAGTTAGCAAGTTATAATTAACTTATTTATCATGGATTCAGTTACTGACAATTTGTCACCTACAATACTACATCATTAGGTAGTTTAGCATTTTAGAAATACTCAGATTTATTGCCACTCACTTTACAGCTTGCTTTCACATTTTCAAATACGAGTTGAACCAGCAAAGCAATGTCTTACTCTAAACATTAATTTTTAGTTTCTCAGTATTACAAAAGTGTAGAAAGGCCTTGTTAAGGACGTTTGTACAAAAATTTTCCGACAGTTATGTCAGAAATGTAAAAAAAGGGGGGTCACCGACTTTGTTTTGGAGAGAACATGCCTGGGAGAACACCCTAAATCTGAAAAAATTGGGTTTCATTAGCGAATGAGGCCACAGTGTCTGTAAGCCCAAAAATATTGCAATTAGATCTTTGAAGTGAAAGGTTCTCTGCCAAATATTATGGACCTATTGAGTGAATTTAGTTAACTGGTGAGGTTCCCAAAGCAAGTTCGCATTTAGCGACCATAGTTTCACGCGCCTTGCAGCCGCAAGATGGCAGGATTCGATGTCCCTTGGACAGAAATCTTGAAATTTTTTTTAACTTCCCACATTGATTTTCTGTTCATTTTTGGACAATGTGGAGATAATTGTAAATAAAATCTGTTTCTGGAAAGAAAAATAGGGGTCACCGAACATCCAAGATCATTAAATCCAAGCAAAGCTATAGCAATGGCCATCGTGTGTTCAATGCATGATGTGACATGTGAATTTGCATGCGCAGTAAGGATGCCCAGAAACATTTAGTGCAAACATCCTTAAAGTTAAGATTAACTACAGTGACTATTTGCTCAGACATAAAATACTAAAACACACAAAACAAATTTTACTTTGGCAATGTACTTAACTCACAACATCTTACTGCATGACACTGTCTCAGTTAACCTGCGCCAATTTATACGCAACCCACGCCAATTTACCCATGAACTGCACTGTTTACCCGTGACCAGCGCTGTTTACCAGCAACCAATGCTGTTTACCCCCGACCCATGCTGATTAGACACTCCCGTCCCAGAGTCCCATAGTGTCTAAGTTGGAAACAACTTGACAATCAGGTGAAAAGTTTTGTTTTGGCATCTTGTTCGTCGATTTTTTTGCAGTGAAAGTGAAAGAAACGATGAATATATTGACATCTGTAAAGAAATATATGCCAACTAAGGGAGGTGCTCTGTAACAAATCTAAAGCGTCATGAAAACTGAGCTGAATCTTATTGGATTCCCTTTGCCGTACGAAAAACCTCTGCTGTTCGAAAGGCTGAATAGTTTTGAATTCTGAATTGAAAACCACTGCCGTCCTAACACATGAAAATTTTTTTCGAATGGATGGCAGCAGTTGATTGAACGGCTGAATATATTTTCAGAATGGATAACCCCATCAGTTCGAACAGCTTTCCTATCAATCTTGAACGCGTGATAAATAGCAAGCGAACGATTTTTAACCATTCAAACAAATACTCATTGATGTATGTTTGCTGTGTACATAACACAAACTTAAAACATTTCAAATTCCTACAAATATGACATTTCTTCTTTTATATTGTTAAATACCCAGCGTATTTTGTCCAATTAATTGTGTGCTTTGTCTCGTAGCTGTGATCTTTGTGATTGACAGCAACAATATTGAGCGCATCACAGAGGCTCATGAAGAGCTTGCAAAATTAATGGCAGAGAAAAGACTGAAAGATGCTTTGTTGCTGATATATGCCAACAAACAGGTACAAATTGTACAGCTAGTTCTTAACTGTTATCTGGGTTCCAGATAACTTTTCAAGGCATGGTGTCAATACAGAATTACAGCAAGTTGGACTCCCACCACATCATTATAAATTTTCTATTAATTTGTTGGGTCATGTAGTTGACCTTGTCAGGTTTTTGACCTGAGACCCCTTGCTTATCTGGAGCACTGTGTAATAGATGTTCAGTTGTTCAATATTAAAACATTGACCGTTAATATCTCCAGTTTGAGTGATTTGATAATTTCCTTTTAAGAGAATTATGATAATAAGGACATTTGAAACACCATTCATTTGTTCAAGTTACCACTGAGCTAATAATCTAGAAGATTAAAGGACTAAAACATTGTTTTCTTTCAGGACTTGCCAAGTGCTCTTAGTGTTGATGCCCTCACTGAACAGCTTGCCCTTCACAAGCTGTGCTTTGGTAGAAGCTGGAATATATTTGCCTGTGATGCACACTCTGGTAAAGGCTTACATGAAGGTCTAGACTGGCTTGCAAGACAGCTCATGTCTGAATTTGCTCAGTGACTGGAATCATTGAACTTGTGAACTGGGTTCAATTTAGCTTAGACAATCAGATCAGAACAGCTAAGGATCAAGGTGTGAATAAAGGTTAATGATGGTAGGTAGTCATTTTTAGTAAAGCGTAATGGACACCTAAACAGAGATAGACAGTATGAAAACTGTGTAGGGTAGTGAGTTTAGAATAACTGATGTAAGTAGTAATAATCCATGTGCTCTTGTTGACAGTTACTTATATCATAGAAAGTTCCCACATGACTGAATATGTTTATATCCTGTGTAAAGCTGCCTGCGCTTCTCAAGAAAAATCAGGGAGGGGCATCTGTTTGTTTCTTTTGATAATTGCTTTCCATACACAACTTATCCATGCATAAAAACCATCTCAAATGACACGAGGAGAAAACAAAGGAAATTGCTGTCTGCAAGTGATCTTTGCGTGAGACATCTTTGCTATGTAATCAGACTAAAAAATGACCACTTGAAGAATAATTTGCTGGTTGTCTCTGTTAATTGGGGGTGGGGTGTAAAGGAAATAAGGACATTTCAAAAACCGAGGCAGATGGATAATGTGGGTTCTTTTCAAAAGGAACACCGTTATCACAAATAAAACTAAGCAGTGTTACTTTGCCAATTTCAATGTGAAAGATTGCTTTACAACCCCAAAGAGTGTTTACATAGGAGGTGGATCTTTTTCAAAGGCAACCACCCTATTTAAAGGTCATACCGTTCACAACCTACACCAAGAATAAGGCAACAAAATCCTGCATTCTAGAAAGTAAAACATCAAATTTTAATGTCCTTTACGTATGTGCAAGAACTACAAAAACAAGTGGAAGAATCACAGACATGTTATAACTATACAAACTTCACAGTTTCACTGCTTGTGAATCGAACCTTATTTTCAAATAGATTAAGTTCTAAATAGTAGATTAAAGTATAAAACATCTATGTATATAATTTGAACAGGTGCTACTTTAACAAACTTCAACTTTGTAATCTGAAGAATTGCTTTACTGCAAAACCATTGTCTGTTTACAAATCATTGAAAACATACTTCATTTACATCATCGTTAACATTTTGTGTCATGCTACTTTCCTGGATACAAATTGACCCCAAATATTAAGCTGCTTAGTAACTGGTGAATGTTTTAACTCCTTGGGTGTAGTATTGAAGGAGATATTGGCATTCAGTGAGTGAGGCCATCTCAAATAGTACAGAGTCTAATGTGCATTTAGCACAGCCATCTAAAAATGGCAAAATTACTGGCTGGCTAACTGCTAATGCCCACAGAAATTCTTTGTATAAGTTTTAGTTTTTACACCAGCATCATGGAAAAAAGTATTTTTCAATACACCGGGATCAAATTCCTTTGGATGGTGCCATGCCCTTTCAAAATTCAGAGTTGGTATTTGAATAGTTTCATCCTTAAGATGAAGTCTTCCTGGTATTGAGGTAAAACATTGCCAAAAACTAAGCAGCATCTGTAACAATAGCTACTGTCATTGAAAGAATGTGCCATGAAGAGAACAAAAAATCAAAAAAACATCAATAGCAGAAATTTGATCATATTTCAACCTATGTTTATGCTAAAAAGAGTGACATCAAATCAGTCATCATCATCAGCATCCTCGTGTGCAGTGATCAGCACCAGCATTGCTAAACAAACAACACTGACCACCAGAATAACAACTCCAAACATCACATTGTGTAACCTGAATATCTGAAAGAACAAAATATGTTAACAAAGTTAACAAATGGAAATATCTCACACTGACCCGTTGATGCCATTCTCAGTTTTTGTTTTTCCTTGAATAGGGTGCCATTTTTCGGGTTTGGTCGGGAGAAACTACGACTGATCTGCATAACTAATGCACTGATTATTAGTCTGAATCACATCTGATCTAGTCACTACTCAGTTTTACAAAATAGACCATCAAGCCCAGAGTGTCTAAAGCAACGTCATATTATGTGTCAGGAGGGGGTGTTCTCAGAAGGCACACTCCAGAGTTCCTGGGCTAGATTTTGTAAAATAGTGACTGGGTGCTAGTCAGATCCTAAGCAACTTTTATACGTAAAACAATTATTAACCATGATAAACTTTCAAACAGTAAAAGCTATGCCATTATCATTAATCTTCAGAAAAGACAAACGTTTAGCCTGATATTTCAAGTTGAATGTACATTTTCCAGCACAACCTGTTCAATCTTGATGATCACTGATCCTTTGCAAATTAACACAGCATTTAAATTCATTTTTACTGCTGGTCACACTCACTCACTCATCCTCTTCGCTCCTGTGACTGGAGCATTAGGATGCCTTTACTGCTTGTTACAAGTCTTACCTTTTTAATGTCACTCTGAGTTCTACTGACTGGTGCTGAAGTGAGTTCAACCTCGTCATCCTGAGGTGTAGAAAGCACGCTATAGTTACTAACATCTTTTGCTTTCACGAGTGCCAGGTAGATTTCAAACACCACCACTGCTGCTAGTACAAGGAGGTACACTATCATCACATACACAGCGGAATCGTCCAGGTGAAAGACTGGTAGTACAGAACCCAGGAAGATATTTATCACTAGAAAAGAAATGATTATATCAAAAAGAGTTTCATATTTGGTGCTGCAGCTGCAGTAAGCAAGGTTGTACATCTATTACTATCTAGTCTTTGAGACCTCCACAAAACTGTGTGTTCTACATGTCCCGGTTTACCGTACCAAAATTCGCAGTTAGTTGCCTAATCAAAGCTCTGGCATATCCTAGTTGATATCAAGTGGCAGACAAGGTTCTGAAGCTATTCAAAGTTGAATTAAAAGGACAAGATACTGCAGTGTTTTTACCTGCTAATGCTAAAGCTATTATTCCACAACTCCGGTGAGCCCAGTTAAACTGCTTGCGTCTTCAACAAAATATGAAACAACATTAAAAAAAAGGCTGTCAAAATTGTAACAAAATTGCTACGAAACAAACTATCCCATCCAAATTCTAATATTTCCACTGTATATGCATCAGTCCATTCTATAACATTAACATGAATTAATTCACAAAATTATGTAAGTAAAAGCCTGAAATTTAAAAGAAGACTCAGTAATAACATACCTTATTCCATCTGGGGGAGGTCTGAAAAAAGCTACAAGTGGCTGAATAACTGCTGTTGATAGTACGATAATGCCAATGAATGGATGAGCACCGGCATCCTACGTAAATGAACAAATAATTATTATGATCTGATTTTCAGTAATAGCATGTAAAGGAAGCTGAACCTACATTAAGGGTTTTGAAATTTGTTGAAACATGTGGCAACATGACAAAAATAAAGTTTTTGTTTAATAATATTGTCTCCTAAAAGAATTAATGGATGAAAATAGTCATGAAATAAACAACAGACCATTGCTTTAGCATGCATCACCAATTTGTGATGCAAGGGGAAAGTTTGGAGAGCATGAAAGAAGCGTAGGAGTTACTCAAGGTGCAGGCCCGTCGCGAGTGGCCTGAGTGCTCTTCAAACTTCCCTAGGGGTAACCTGAAAACACTGACTCCCAGTCCGCAGAACCTGATACAGACCAGGGCGACAGACTACCCTATGGACCCCCTCTATGTCTTTATTCTGTAGGTATTCATACAATTCTCACTAGACAACAATTTGTTATTGTAAAATTACAAGTAGTTGTTATTACCTGAGACCAGTGACCAACGTATATAAAAGCAAATGCAACTCCTGTTACTGTTAGAAGTGCTGTAATGATCATCAAGGCTTGATGTACCTGATTGATCAAACAAAATATCGGCCGTACAAATTCAGTTTTGCAATGGGATATAAGGCCTTAACATTATTATCCTTTTGTTTCTTGTTCCGGGTTGGCTGGACACTTGAATTTCAGTGTCTCTTTACTGTACCAAAGTAAGGTGCAGGGAATCCTGACAATGTGGTAGGGTACCTGGATGTGTACAATACTGCTGTACTTATGAGCCTGACTAAGCTCTGAAAAATTTGACTTCTACATTGAATGCATCTATGTCAGCAAAGGTATCTACCAAGCAAGATACTGGGAAAGGTTCAGGATCTGAGGCAGCCTTAACTGGCTCACAACAATGTTAGTTACCTAAATTCACAGCTGAAAATGTAAAAGGTGGTAGACTAACTACATAATACAAGGCTAACCAGGAGACAGAAAAGTATGATTGGAAAGTAGGCTGGTAATTAAGGCTGCCAAAAAGTCATGTATAGTGATCAGACAGTACATTGCACTCAATCGTTTAACCTGGATAATTCCCAACAAGCTAAGACTACTAAGATAAGATGAGAACCTTTATTTAAAGATGACTTGATGCCATCTTGTTCAGCTTCATTTCTGTGACTTACCTGGAACCACTTTCTCTTTCCACAAACATTCTTTTCACCCCACACTGGCCTCATGAATCGCGCTATGAACATTCCAACTGTCGCAAATCCTACCCATGCAATCACCATCAAAACCGCTTCAAGAGAAAATTAAATACAAAAAGTAACAATGACTTGTTTGCAGCATGGTATCCAGCAGCCATTTATTTCCTGTCAAGTCCTGCCTGTCAAATAGCCCCTCTCCCCCTTCCACCTTGTTCACAAAATAAAACAAGAAGACAGATTCTACTACTGCTGGTTTTTTATCAATTGAAAACAATCTCAGAGGGCCTAAATTTACATACAGTATTAGCAATCTATGGGGAAATATAACAGACACAGTGGAACCCTGCTCTATGGACACACACTTATCATGGACAGTCAGTTTTGTTTGTCCCAACCGAGGAACAGAACAGAACAAAAAAGTTTTCAATAGGGCAATGTGATTTGATAGACACTAAAACTTCCTGTCTACAGATTACTTGAATGATCAATACTGACAAGAGATCATTAACTTTGAGTACTACACATAGAGCTGTTATTAATACTGCTTTTACCGGTCAGTAAAACGCAGTTAATGGAACATGACACCCCTTGAGGGTTAGGCTGTTTATGTTTGTCACGCAATCCAGTAGGATAAACAATAGTACAATACTGAATGCTCAATTCATGAGTGAACGTTCCCTTGTTCTAGCAGTTAGCACAAACACTATTATGTCTGTATTTTAGCTTCTATCTCGTGGTATAATCTAGCAAAATATCTTAGCTTCTCCTAGGTTGGCCCATATATTTGTTAGCTCCATTCATTGCTAACAAGCTCGCCATGTTGCGTCTATTTAGTTCATAGTACAGCTGTACCTATTGGTTGAACTTTGAGACACTGTCTTGCTATATTAATCTCAATACACTGTCAGAGGGCATTATCCTGGCAGCTTGCACAAGAGTACACAGTTTGTAACAATTTAACTTTAAAATTTCCCACCCTTCCTCCCTTGGAGAAGGGCTTTTATTTGCTATTTGCCTATAAACTGGGGTCACTCCTCATGGCTCGATTAAGTCTGCATAGCGACTTCCCCCAAGCTTTGGCATTGTTTGTGTCTTGCCATCTTATATCCTAGCCTTTATCTTGTCCGATCCAGCCTGTGCTTTGCCGGGGAGATAAGAAAGGCTCTGCCAATACTCTTGTTCTATTCCCACGTTAGTGGGTGAATAAGCAAGGCTTTCTGTTTGTGCACCTATCATGAAGTCACGTCAAGCCTGCCACAGGGCTGTGTCCCCCTCAATTACACCATATTGTTGTTTGCATATTGTGTTGTGTTACCTTTTACCTGGTTGCATTACATCTACTCTTAGTTGTTTGAATAACAGAATAGTGACATTAAATGAGCATATCAACTAAAGATTTTTTTAGTTTGAATTCAAGTTAAACATCATTCTGTTATGCTTACTTTGAAGAATAGAGTGACTAGATGAACAAGTTATGAAGTCTGCTGCTTTTTTGTATGAACATAAATTACCGAACATTATGTCTGTCAGAGCTCTATCATTACAGTTCTTGAGCTAAAGTATGGTTTTTGTTGTTTTTTAGATGCCGGCAGTCTGTTTTTCTCTCGAAATTCAGTAGAGGTTATGAGGTGAGATGTTTTGGCTAAAGGGGAATAGGAGGAGACATGTGCATGGCATGCACGCCTTCTTCCCTACTCGGTCATACCACCCTTGTCCCGCCTTCTTCCCTGCTCAGCCACCACCATACCACCCTTTTGCGTTCGTGATGACTAAACACTCATCCTAGTGACCCGTAGAGAAAAAACCGGCTGCCAGCAGACTAGTTGTTTCTTTTTTTATTAAAGGTTTGAACCACAGTCAGATGTATATGTTCAGAAAGAAATAGGCACTCCATCCCTAGTTAGTGCTCGCTCTCCAATAAGCGTCCTTCCTTGGTTACCAGGCACTAACTAAACTTAGTACCTCAGGGGCACTAAATCAAATTATTACAGTTAGTAAGTTCCTTCTCTATAATTATTTGCATCCATCCTCACATCTACTTGAAAAGTTTGCTTTGCTGACAGCTTTACAGCCTTATGTATTCCATGTACTATCACACACAGAAGAGTTATATTTATAAGTAGACCACAGAATCAATTGTAAGTCACAAATATGCATGTAGCCATGTAGTAAAAGCTCTTTTCAGGTACAAAGTTCTAAACTTTATGTAAACAGTGTCAAGATAGCATACAGTTATTTACCATGTATTTGAATGAATGACAAGTCATAAACAGAAGCTTCCAGGATCTGAATTTCAGCAAGATTCACTGGACTCATGGAGTGAGCTTTCCAACTGTGTTCTTTAAGAGAATTATCGGGACCTGAACAAGTTGAAACATCAATTGAAGCAATCACAACAAAATATTTGTTCTTTAAACAATCAGCAACATTTATAATCTTTTAACTTAACAAAATTGGATTATGATGGCAAATCTATGTACCTTTGGTGCAATATACCTTGAATGGCCTTCACAGAGGCCCAGGGGGGTACTCCCATATAAAAATGATGGGGGTGCTCGTCATGACTTTTAGCGGTTAAAAAAGCTCTCTTGGTACCTCTTAGGGTATTAAGCCTCAAAAGGTGCACAGCAAGAGCTTTTGCAGTACCTTTAAGGGTATTGAGCTGAAAAAATATATCAGGAGATAATGTGTTATGTAAGAATTGGTACCTCTTGGGGGGGAGGGGAAATTCATGCCATGCCCACAAAACAGGATCTTGGTACCTCTTAGGGGGTTCTTTTTAAAAATTCTGACGAGAACGCCTGTCCTTTTTATATGAGTTCCCCCCGGGCACAGAGGTTGAAAGTATACTAGCTACACTAAAATTTGTTTTTCAATGTTTTATGAAATTCCAAGTACTTTGAGAAGAGAAATTTTCCCTCATTTTATCTGGTGATATTTTTTGCAGTATCTTCTAGCTTACTGTCTATAATGGATAGTATCAGAGAATATAAATTATAACCTGGAAGTGGCAATTAATCCAAAAACCCACAAACAAACAAAGACAACTTAAGATAATCTTCCATATTTCCATTTAGAATCTTCCATACATTTCAATGTACTTTTGTCAATACCTGTTGGTCCTATGGCAAATATAATAAACAGATGCTTAGTTAGGTCAGCAGCCATGATATTATCCTGTTTATCTCGTCCAAACCTACAACAGTAAATATAATGGCACAAAACAGAATTTAGCTTCTACTGAAAACAGTGATTTACTGATAATATAGGATGAGTAATGACACTGACAAAATTGATGCTGATAATCATAGTTTTCTAATGAGAGATCTACAGAGATAAGAACAGAAACAAGTTATATGATGTATAAAATTATAAAATTATAATCAACAAATGATAAACAGTGATGAAAAATGAGAACACTGGCATTTTAACAACACATCAAAAATTACAATATTTAAAAAATCCTAACAGAGTTTTAAAATGGCTACCTGCATTTGATAGCTCCATCCTCATAAGATTGTTGCTCAACTTTCAGCCCTTTTACAGACTGAAACAAATTATGTAGTATGCCATAAATAAACACAACAGTAATTATGTAAGTAAATAGACTACACTGGAGGTACTTTTGACTTGTAAGGCAAAGAATAGTTTTATTCCTAAAGTGGACTATGATGATGACGATGATGATGATGATGATGACGATGAAGATGATGATGCTGATGCGTCTTTTGCCCTAGCTGATATTTACTTTTCCACTGAAATTCTAGTTTCAGTGTGACTGGTGCCTAGGTTCTCTGAGGTTGTGGGAGCTCGTGGCTACGTTGCGGATAGTGCCTGCCATGTTGGCAGTCTTACATCATGGGGCTGAATCATAGCTTAGGGCCTAAGTAATAAGCTGTTCCACATCCAATTATGTCAGAGGTTTCATTATAGCACTGTCCGGCATCATACCCACAATTATTTCACAATAAGATACAATGCAGTTTGGTGGCTTTTAATTAGTCGAAGTGGTTCAACTGAAGTTAGTGTTTACAATGGAAACTCCAAAGATGTCTGGAAGTAAATCATGTTGAACAAGAGTTATACATAAAAAATATACATTTTTGGCAAACATTTAATCAATCAAAATGAAGTTAATTCAGTTCAAAGTGATGAAAGTGCACTTCTGTAATTACAAAAGTGAAGCCTTGGAGCCGAATGGCTCATAGCTGCCGCAGCTTATCCTGGTTTCTGTAGCATGAAGCGGCTAGGAGTATTTCTACTCCCCCTACACGGGATGCTAGTCCATGGCAGGTCACTCCCCCGCAATTTGTTAGGATTCCCCAACAATTCGCCGGTACCCATTTATACTCCTGGGAGGAAAGAGGCACTGTGAGAGTTAAGTGTCTTACCCAAGAACACAACACAGTGTCCCCGGCCAGGGTTCGAACCCGGACTGCTCACTCCGGGAACAAGCGCACTAACCATGAGGCCACCGCGCCTCCCTATCTGTAATTACAGCTGGTATATATTCTAGCACAAAAAATAATGTCATCTCTAGTTTACCTGCATTGTTCTTACTGGTGTTTGATATCCCTCTATAGGATAATGACCAACTAAAGTACTTCCATTTGTAACGGAACATATAATGGAATCTGTTCCATCCTGAAATGAAAATGTACCAGTTGTAATTACCTTGATGCTTTTTTCTAATAAAAAAAAAAGACAAAAATGCCTTGCATTGCATAATTTATACATCCAGGTGCTGATCAATTGATCAAATATCTATCTTTATTCAGCATGGTATGTGAAGGTTACAAATTATGAAGCAAATATCTATAATCTGCATTTAGACAAGTCAGTTCACAATTTAGTAAACTTAAAAGTTTTACATCTACTACTGTAATGTAGTAATGAAATTTTGTGATCATTGTGCAATTTTGCATCACTTCAGTACCATCATCCAAAATCTCAAAAGTGAATGTATACAATCATGAAATACATGATATGCAAATAACTGTATATCTTGCTATGTACAAGAAAAGACATTGTAAGTATTATAACTCGATTTCTTTTACATGTAAAAGGAAGAAATATTTAGGGAAAGGACAGCTGACATCTAAAATATACGTACAAAATATTAAAGGGTATCTTTGATTACCATTACAGCCTTGTGGTTAAATCCAACTGCTACCCACTTTTTATTGCTGCTCATTTCAAACATAAAGGATGATTCTTTAGGTGTGTACGTCAGGAAGTAATCGCAGCTGTTTGGTGATGAGCCACAAGAGTATGGCGTAAAGAAACAGCTTTTTGTTTTTCCACAACCAGCTGTAGAGAACTGTTGAATAAGGATTCCATGAAGAAAAATATATGAATAAGCTCTAATTCACCCTCAGTATTAAATTTCATACATTAATTTTAATGACTGTAATATGGTACACCAACTAAGCTAGACAACATTGCCAGTAAAATAATATAACTTTCTCAGAGTCAATTATTTTCACCTGTCAACATGTTTCCTTACATTATAAATATGTAAGCAGATATTACATGTACATGATTTAGATCATTCACTGCAGACTACCGTCAACCTCCCTGTACTGATAGTTTGAAATGAATCTATTGTTTTCCACCTCTGATAAGCAGCCTCTAAAATGTCTTCATGTGATTCAACTTCACTATGGGTAACAAGACCCTTAATAATAATAAATAACCCTTGTTACAGCATGTATATCCATGATAAAATGATAACTTGATATTAGTTCATTTTACATGAGAACATTTTATCTCTCGTGTGTGATGTTCTCAAGTGACTATTGCTTCATCTGTATTCTACTTGTATTAACAACTTGGAAATCTCAAACTAGACATGTTGAAATCTCTTTGATTTACTAGATGTGTTCTTGGGTAGTGTTTGTTTTTGTTCAGGTTTTTAGATGCATTTGTGCATGGATTAAGCCTAGAACTACAGGCTATAACCCAACATTTAATCCCCTTTTCTGGTAAATGACCACCTCCCATAACTAGCCACATCAGTGTGGCATTTTGAGAGTATGTGAAAAGTAACTCAGGTGAAAAATGCCTGTACGTGCAGCCTCTTGTAAAACACCTTACCATCTTATATTATTAGAATTTTTGTTATACAACTATTACAAATTGTTACAGTAACTACTACAAGGTGTATTTAGATGGAGAATTTAACCCCTCCCTTTTGTAAGACACATTTAAGTCCCTAGGACCATTAGAAAACAGAACAGGGAGGTGTCAAATAAACACCCAGTAGGTATTAGCATATTATATTCATACACACAGCTCCTCCAGTAAACAGATGAATATGCAAAACCAAGAAAACAAAACTTCATTTTTTGTATTTTATCCATTTTTATTCATTTGAAATTGCATACAATATTTTTGTAAACACACATAATTCATAAAAAAACAGACACGGTACATCATACATTAACATACCCACACCTCAGTTCCTCTTAACTTCATCCTACTTCAGCCTTCTTAATGTAATATTAGTACACCGCAGCAACAACACAAGATTCTATATAAATCTAATTGTTTCCCAGCTTACCAACAGCCGAGGAGATGGAAGCTTTTGTGGTGGAATTCTACTGTCACTGACTGGAACTGTTACGAGAAAAAATTTCAGAAGTTACAATAGGGTAGTAAGATTTTCCCCAGCAGGTCTCTACACCTTGCTGAATTAATTGTTCCAAAATTACTTAAGAGGTACATTGTATATGATTAACGTTTTTGACAGCTCAATAGTTCTTTATTTTTTTGTAACTATATTCTATTCAAACTAGTAATTTTATCATGGCCTTCATATATGGGATATCAGAACCCACAATCAACCTCTTCCAAACATATCTAGGACATCTTAATAGCTAGGTTGGTAAGATAACATGCTGGTATCAATAATAGGATCAAATCCCATTGTAAGTTCAAATTCTATTTTACTTTTAACAACATTCATCACAAGTGGAAGTTAGATGCCCAGGGAAAACAAACCCAACACTTGCTCTGTAACCCAAGCCCCACGATCCAAGACCACCCACATGGCAGGCACTGGCCCCAACTCAGCCACGAGCCCCCTTCCCCTCCCCTCCCCCACCGCAGAAATCCCAGGCACCATTCAACACTGAAACTAGAATTTTGATGCAAAAAGTAAAATAAGAACAGTAAATACTAATAAATAGTTTCAAAAAATTAATTACATAAATCCAACAAAAATTCCCCAAAGAACACAGAAGCACCAGCCTGGTACAATGTAACGCAGAAGGTAAGCTGTAACATTAGCAAGATGCGATGCAAGCCTGAGCCTAACAGAGAAGACCACTGACCGTCGCTAAGACTGGGAACCCAGCAACTGAAACCCCTGACCGTTCAGAGGTGGAATGGACCCTGATTAGGGCCACTAACTGCATAAATAGATACTGAGACATGCCTGGATGCCTCAACTGCTGAATGATGCTTGAAAAGCGAACCACTGATACTAACAAAGTACTAAGAATGCATATAAATACCTCTTCCTCCTCGTAGTTAACTACTTTAAATTATATTGAACTATATGCTAAAAATTTAAATCACAATGCAAATTTTATTTTATTCATTTTGTTTGTTACTCTGCCAATAAACTAGTTGTAATAAATCTATAGTAACTTCACAATATTATTTAGGACAAGTTGTGAAAAACACTAACTGTAGTATCTGTGCTAACAAACTGATTAACAAAATCCAGGCTTGAAGGGGATTTCAAACCATGACCTCTGCAAAACTTTTTTTTTGACGAGCATTCCTGACCTTTCCATATGGGAGCCCCCCCCCCCCCCCCCCAGGGAACTTAACCATTACCCCAAGGGTTGAAGTAGCAAACTTTAGCATATTGAATCTGACCTACAGTAGGGTTTTCTAGACCCCATCAGAACACGCCTACCCACACTTTAAGGTATGCCCCCCCCCCCTCCCCCACCCCTGGAAAAGAAATCCGGATCAGTTCAGACTGACATCACAACTCGATTTTGTATTTCTGGTACGTAACATACATTTACAAAGACCTTCAGTTCTTGAGCTGATTTATCAACTCGACCGTATCAAATCACACTGATCTTATTGTTTGGGTGACATGAATGTAAGAACACTTCAGGAGTGATCACGAACAACTTACACATCACTTCAAAAGACAGTTCCCTCGTCCTCACTAGTACGACTTTAAAAACAAACTTTAAATCTGCGGATAATATAGTCGCTGGACTGTGTGCAAGTGATTGCTGTAAGACCTAATGTGAGCCTCTCACCTTCAGACAGA